>NC_051862.1:191418318-191563318 GCF_015732765.1 Culex quinquefasciatus | reverse complement strand
GCATTTTAGAACAAATTTTTCATTAAAATATTGAAACCATGGGTCTTGATTTCAATTTTTATACTTTTTTAGTTTTTGCCCCCCTCCCCCCTCGACTTTGGTCAGATTGGAGGGACATAAAGTTCAAAAAATATTTGCAACGGCCTTATTAAAATTTTGTTATATGCTATTTATAGTAGAGCGTCCAATTTCCCGTCCCGAGAAAAAATTTCCCGGGAATTCCCGGGATTTCCCGAAAAAAAATATTTCCCGTTTCCCGGGAAATATTTAAATTTCCCGGGAATTCCCGAAATCAAGCGGAAGTATACATTTCTTAAATGTTTATAACTTTTTTTGAAAATGCTCTGAAAAAATAATAAATGAACAAACTTAACATGATTTTGTTAAATTAAATGTATTGTTTGGTTTATATATATGGTTTATTATGTCTGATAATACTTATTTTTAAGGCAACTGGGAATAGATCTTGTTTAATGAAAATTAAATTATTATTAATTTTCAACAGATTGATGTAATTTAATCAAAACAGTATTAACTCTTTACCTCCAAATTAAAATTTAGATTTTTTTACATTTTTGTTTACCATGATCAAATGAGATGAAAATTGAATTTGTGCAAAAAGAATTAATTCTATTGGTTGAATACCTAGTACTAAATAAATACAATTGGAAGTAAAAGAATTATGGAGCACTGGTGCAACTACAGGTGTTAGAAGGTTAAATGTGAAAAATAGAAGACTTTTAGTGGATTGATGTTAGTTTATCGTGTAATTTAAATTATGGAACATGATAATAAAAAAAACATTGATAAATTACTTTCTATTGTTTGTTCTCAAAAAATGCAAGAATATCTTCAAAGTTTGCTCAAATATTTGAAAACATTGGGTTGTGTGGAGTAAAACCAACACTAAAAAGCTTTACCATTTGTTCAAGAACTGAAACCAGTATTTTGTCATGAAAAACATAATTTATGCATGTTTGTTCTCATTTCAATAAACTGGTCACAGAGGCATGTTTAAAATTTCTCATCAAAAAATACCAAAATACATTTTCTTGTAGTTGAATGATTTTTTACATGCAGTCAAGCTGTTAATTGATCTTCACACTTATTTAAACATAAATGTTGATGTCCTATACAATTTTGTTGCTTAATATTAATTAATACCAAGACCATGACAATTTTCAATAAATTTAAAATTTCCCGGGAATTCCCGGGAAATTGGCTTAAAATTTCCTGTTTCCCGGGAAATTTGTAACCCCGGGAAATTGGACGCTCTAATTTATAGTCAGTAATTTTTGTTATGTTTTTATTCATGCAAACTGAAAAGATTTTTCGCCTTGTGCTTACCATGAAAACTTAAAATTGATGTACCTACAACCCCTTTAGGACTTAAGCTAACGTTTCATTCAACTATACCACCTGATAAGGATCGAATCCATTAGCTTCCGTATGCTTGAACACACACTTGGCTGACGAAGATCTCCACGATATCCTTGGCTTGGAAACGGCTGCTTGGGCGCATCCAAAGATGCAATAAAATGTGCTCAACGACCGATTCTTTGCGCCATTTCCAAGACGAGGATGAAAAAAGTGCAACGACAGGAAAGGTTCCTTCTTTTTGACCTGTCTTGTGTGTGTGTCAGTTCTTGCGCTGTTTTGTTATTGTTCCGTTGCTGTAACACCCCAAAGCCCCAATTGTGGGTGGTGACAGACCACTGTTGATAGAGTTTGCAGTGGTTTTCTGGGCAAGTGACCCGCCAAGAAGTGGTCACCCTGTCAACATGTAAAAAAGGAAAAGGTTTGATCTATTCAGATTTGTTTCTTGAATTTCTAAAGAACTGCCAAAATCTTTGCAGGCCACCCCTCCCTAGTGTTGCAACAAAAATAAATAAACTTTTGCATGCCAAAACCGTACAGACGCTTTTATGTGTCGCAAGGCGCAAGTAAATATTTGGTATCCCGTCGTTCCAAAAAGTTTACTTTCGGTGCAAGGTCTTCCAAGAGGGCAGGGATCTTCCCGGGCGCCCCATCTTGAGGACAGATATAGCAAACGGCCATGGCAACTGTCACTGCGTTGCAATGCAAACAGGAAATGGCAAAGATATTTATGGACAGTTTTGGTTTGAATCTTCGCCGTCAGGTTTTGCTGGATTTTTACAATCGTTTCCTCAGATATAGGGGGTGATGGGCAGTGTTGCCGGTTCAGACTTTGATTCTTTTGGGAGATTTTTTAAACACCTGTTGTTAGACCAACCAACAATAATAATTATAAATTCCTAATAGAATTGAATAAAATGTTAAAGATGTAAATTTTGACACCCCAGCCATCGCAGCCTTAGCCCCATCACAAGGGCACAATCGGGTGTTTCTCAACACATTGCCGATTTATTTCATGCAAAATCGCCTTCTTTCCTTGCCCGACTGCTGAATCGCAACCAGCAGCGGACTCACTTCGTCTTCTTTCAGACCGTTGCATTCAAACAGCTTTCGCTATTGCTTTTTGACCAGGACCAAGTCAACTGCACCAAACGACCCAAAAGACGGGCGTTCCAGCAACATCAACAGCAACTACTTGTACTGAACGACTGCCATAAAAGTCGTCGTCGTCCTCGTCTAACCTGGAATGGAAATGTGCGGGCCCAAATTCCAATTCGGCACCCCATCCCGGCCGCAACGATCTTGGGTACTGTCGTCCGTGGAGACCCATTCCGAAGCGGCAGACGACGGCCAAGGAAGCTGCAGAAGCAGGCAAGTGCGTCCTGCTGTTGTTGTTGTTGCTGTTTCGTCGCATGTAGTACACAAAACACTGGCACAGAGAGTCCCAAGCAGTGTGTGTGTGTGCAAAGAATCGTCCTACGTCGTCCCGATGCCCACTGGCACTCACTGCAAAAACTCTGGAAGGAAGTAGAGGAGGGAATGTCTGTCGTTTATATTAGCCGAAATTGTTTTCTACTTTATGTCCCATAAAAGTTAAAATATTGCTGGTAATTGAAACAGTTTCTGGGCATTAAATATTTCACTTTCCTCACTTTTGTTGCTTTGTCCTGGTGGCCCCACGTCTTCCGGAAAAGCCAAGCCAGACCAGTATTTTTCTTTACTCCAAGCTTCAGAAAAGACGAAGAAGCTGGGTATGCAGATCTGCAGTAGAACACAAACAACGTAGTAGTGCGGAATGAGGCTCAGATGCTATCCCCGGCGGGGATTTGTGCTGACAGCTGTTATTTGTGCCAATAGATCACCCGGAGAGTGAAGAATTCAATTTCTGAGCTGGAAAGAGATTGCACATTCTACCATGGCAGAACATTTTGTGCGCTCGACTTGCACAGCTCGAATTGAACCACTCATTTACACGATGTTTATAGGAGGGAATACTTGTCTTATCAAATGTCATGCTTGATGGAAGGCAAATAATTGTCGGTTCCAGATTTTGGAACAGAATGTATTTTGCTTGGACTTGAAACATCCTGTTTTTAAATTGAACACTAGCCAATTGTTTTCTATAGATTTTTTTTCTTCGATTTGTAATGAAAACATCATTATTATTGTACAAAACCAAAACAAGTTTTCAAAAGCTAAACAAATGATTCTTTCTTATAAATTGTTTAGGCTAGAACGAATTTCATTAAAAGTTTTTATCGCTTTGAACACTTTTGAAACCAAGTTAGCCCTTTGTCATTCAACTTACGTTGTTTGTTTAAATAGAAATTTATATCCATTTATAACTCCCTGTAACCTTTAATTATAATAATTCTTAAAATGTCATTATTTTCTCAAAATAAATTAAGTTTGAATCGAAAAACGAAGCGCATGGTTCGATAATTTGAACAATATTCATTTACGAATCGATGAAATTAGAGTCCTAACCCCTATTCGATTTGCGTGAAACTTTGTCCTAAGGGGCAGTTTTTATCCCTGATCGCAAATCCGAGATCTATTTTTTGATATCTCGTGACGGAGGGGAACATGCGAAAAAGAGGTGTTTTTTCAATAATTTGCAGTCTTAAACGGTTATGAGATAGAAATTTGGTGTCTAAGGGACTTTTATGTAAAATTAGTTGCCTGATTTGATGGCGTACTCGAAACTTCGAAACTCTGTCATTTTCCGCAATTTAACTGTAATTTTTTTTGTAACATGTCATTTTAAGAGAAGTTTAATGTACTTTTCGAATCTACATTAACCCAGAAAGGTATTTTTTTTTCTTTTAGAAAAAAAATTTCGTTTTTAATTTTTTTTTTAACTTTGCAGGGTTATTTTTGTAACAATGTTTTCAAAGTTGTACAGCAATAACAATTACAAAAAGAAAGATAAATAAACATCACCGGTTTTCTAATAACCATCACAAGTTATCGCGATTTAAAAAAAAAAAATGTTTTGGAACTAAAACTGACTATTGATATTTTTATTTCGATAGAAATCTGAAGCAACAGACATAATTTTTTTCAAATACAGCCTCAAAAAGAACTTAAAAATGGTCAATAAGACTAGATCATCTAAAGAAATTGATAGTGTTCATTAGAGTGACAAGAAAAAATGAAAATGTTGGAAAATCGTTCATCAGGTAAAAAATAAGTAACTGTGCCAATTTTGAGCCAAATCGGATAGGCAAAAAAAAAATCAAAATACCGCCAAAAGCTGGCGTTAAATATGTACGATCATTGTCAAGTGTAAAATTCTTATGTAAAACTTTATGACAAACAACTTTATCCAAGACCGCAAAACGATCCGAGTTATTTCTGCCAAGTTATGAACGATTTAAAGATGATGTTTTTGTTTGAAAAGCCAACAACTTCAACGATTAAAAGCGACCCATAACCCTTAACCAATGTCGCTCAAAATTTTTAAAGTTACTTATTTTTGCCTTCAATCTGATAATGGTAAGAAACTTGACCCCCTGGATTTGAAAAAAAATGAAAGATTTCTTGAATCATCAATTATGTGTTTTATACATAGTTGTAGGTATGGATGAGGACTCCACAAAAAAAAAAAAAAAATAAAAAAATGGAACACTCGACTCTGACTGGCGTGGTTTTCAGTTATTTCGACTTATTGAATTTTAATTTTAATAGGTCAAAATAGGAAAATTTGGTAGAATTTTAATAAAGTGCACAGCTTTTAAGCATTTTTAAGGTAAGATTTTTGAAAAAAAATCTCAGATATTGCGCAATTTCCACTAACTCGGACTTCGTACTATATTATCGATCGCACTATTGCGACTTGCCAAACTGCCTTGGGAAATTTAAATTTGCTCTAAAACGATCAAAGCGAGCCTAGGTTGCTCGCTTGTTTTCAACTGTCAATCGCACTTATAAAGTGCTAAAAGTTCTGTTTGGTCGAAACTGCGACTGGACATGTAAATAAACAATACGTGGTTGCCTAGCTTTTTGAACTCTTTTCGTCAAAAGTGCGACAAAAAAGTGCGGGCTAAATCCAAATTACAGTGCAAGAATCAATATTTTGATGCGACCAATTATTAAATCAAAATCAAAGGACATTTCCAACAAATTATAGATCTAAGATTAAAGATCAAACAACCCTTTCGTTAGTAAGTAGTAAATAAAGTTATGTAAGAAAACATTTGTATACTTGAAATTTTTATTTTACCGAAAAAAAATACAAAAATGTAAGAAAAGCATAAAACACCTTATGGTGGATAAGAAATGTATTTTTTATAGTCGCGGCAAAAATGGACACAATTTAAAAAAAAATGAAAAAAATATTCACTTTAACTTGAGAACGGTGCATTTATCAATTTTTCCAAATATTTTTCATTTTAAATTTTATATACATTTAAAAATTAAAACAAAATTAGTTTTGATCTTAAATATTTCCTTTTTCTTAAGAATTAACAATTTAAAATCATGACTTGTTCAAAAATGTTGGGTACCACCCTAAATTACAAGTGACTAAGAATGATTTCAAAAACCACAAAAATAGTTTAGACAGCTGTCAAATTTGTATGGAAAATGGCATGGACAAACTGATGGTGCAAAATGGCATATACAGTCGACTCTCTGGTTGTCAATATCCAAGGGACCGTCGAGGAAGAGAATCATCAGTTTACAGAACGATGCAGAATGAAGACTCGATTGATTTTTTTTTTTTCTTTATACCCAGCTATAGGAGAGAATCATGGCAACGTCCAGCAAACAAAAACAAACTAATGTCAAACACCCTTCAAAGCTTCGTTTCGCAAACAAAAATGTCTATGCAAGCCATGAGAAAGTGCAATTATTGACAACCGGAAGAGATTTATAAAGCAAACAGAATCCAAGGGACCGTCGAGGAAGAGATCCTTCAAGGAAGAGAAAATATCGAGGAATGAAGAGAATTGAAGAATTGAAGTCTTTGAGGCAATCAGTTTTTCGATCATCCATACCATCGGATGATGGATCCTGAAAGATATTTTTTAACAAAAAATACATAAATGTTAATAATCTTTGACAGGGCTACCAAAGCCTCAATCTTTTGTGATGATCGGATGATTTTTTTTATGAATATGTGACATGACATGAACCACTCTTTTGAAGATTTTCAGAACTTCGGTGAAAATCATATTGAATAACTTTTGAATTACTTAACTTTTGAAGTACTTAACTGCACTAAATTATGTTAGTCAATGCTGAGATAATCGAGGATAAGACATTTATCTAGAAATTGATTCTGAGTCGATTAGTATTCGTAAAGGATTATCTCTAGGAGGCTTAACGAGAAAGTTCGCGTTCCGTATCATTTTAAAGTCCTTGCTCCAAAGAGAAAGTCAAAAAGTCAAAGCTGATTGAAAGTTGTAGATTGAGCTCAAACAATCACAAAATAGTAAAAAAAATACATAAAACAAGGGAAATGTATCACCTAAAAATGTCTTATTAGAATATGAAAAAGCAATCCAATTTAACGACCCCCGGGTCTTTTGTGGGCTCTGTTGCAAGTTTCTCCTTATTTCTAGGCATCCGAAGGTTATGTGTGGTGAGTCACCCAAAACCTCTTTGACGCAAATGGACCGACATTTTACTTCCCCATCCGATAGAAGGCCAGTAGGATAAGGCGGAAATCGAACCCGTGCCCCATAGCAACTTAGTGATCGGCAGCCGAAGCCGCTGACCACCGCGCCACGAGGCCCTTTGAAAAGGAAAAAAAAAACAAATTAGGCATAAGAGATTAAAGCAAATAAAATCCCTATGTGTGGCACTAACCAGCCACACAATCTACAGTACCACTCTGGTTCTTCGCTAACCATAATCGAAGCAAGCCTTAGCCCAGATCGAAAAGTGCAACGCGAGCGACCACATTGCGCATTATGCATGTTGCTTTTACCTCGCGTACACCCCACCCTGATATTACGTAATTTGTCCTCGGCTCATAATGGCAATATGATATCGGTGATTACTTTGAAATTACATAATTTCCCCGCCGGTGCAAACTTGCAGGATAAACTGACTGGGGTTGCAGTTGGGTTTCGTACAGTACAGTGAAAATCTTGATTAGCTGCTGACCATACTTTCTCAATCACTACTGTACAAAATGGGACCTTATTAGGCGGAGATGATACCGTGGATCTCGTTCACGTTGCAGGCTGCAGGGACAAAATGCAACAATAAGGACCTAACAACGTGGTTGCACCGTCGCGTTCACGTTGTGACCACCCTCTTTTCCCATTCGGATAGTTAAATGACAAGGATTCGACTGGATTTTGCAGCTTAAACTGTGCTGCAAGTTTTACTTTTACTCTATGAAATCACATAATTTTGGCTAGACTGCTGAATCTTACAATATTAATGATAAAATTATTCTAAATAATGTTATAAAAAAAAAGAAAGTGGAAATGAAAAGCAATGCCATTTTTAAATTTTGAAAATGTTCAACACAGTGTAATTTATCTGTACCGTATGGCATCGTTTCCACGTATTAACGATACGGATTATGCTCTGTGTGGTTTGTAACGATCGCTCCAAGTGTGTTTGTGTGTTGGTGTGCGCATTAAGCCGACGGGTTTCTTCCTTCAACAACCGTGCCAGAAACTGTCGTCTGTGGCTAAGAGTGGCACCCATAACCCCTCCCCAGCCATTCGGCTCCATGACGGTTATACGGTTGTGGTTGTGGAGAGAACACACGAACCACCCAACGGTCGGAAATATAGCTCGAAGACAGCTCACCACTAATGAACGATGATTAACTTGGAAAATGAAGCTATTTGTAGTCGCAGGGGAACGGCTTTTTTTTTCTTTTTTCATTTTCTTCCTGTATGACTCCGGATTTGTGTGTGTTTGATGGGGGTGGGGTGGCACCCGAAAGGCATTTTTGCATTATCAGACGAATGTGTCTGGCTGTTTGAGATATCGTCTAATTATAACGGGGAATGAGAAACACGACAGTGGAATTCTTGTTTGTTTTGTGTGAGACAGTCTAAACAGCAATAGAGGAATTTGCTTTATGGCGATAGTTTTTCCACGAATTTCAAGAATTTAATGTAATTTTTTATTTATTAAAGATCAAAAATAAAAGTCACATAAATTTTCTTCAAATACATTGAAAAATGGACCAACGCTTGCTGAGATGTAGCCTCTAATAGAAAATTAAGTTTTTATTTCTGATAGAAAATGAATTTAAAAATTTAAGATAATTTAGACATGTTACATTAAAACCCGGGACCGTGGTGCAGGGGTAAGCGTGGTTGCCTCTCACCCAGTCGGCTTGGGTTCGATCCCAGACGGTCCCGGCTGACCACGCCTTCCGTCGGATGGGGAAGTAAATGTTGGCCCCGGACTAACCTAAAAAAAGGTTAGGTCGTTAGCTCAGTTCAGTTGTAGGAGTCGTCTCCCTGGGATCTGCCTCGGTGGAGTCACGGGTAAACAGTTGGACTCGCAATCCAAAGGTCGTCAGTTCGAATCCCGAATCCTGAAAAGTTATAAGCGTTTCAGACGAAAAATATATTTTCAATTCAATTCAATTAGTTTTTATTAGTAAATAATCAATTCACAATTTCGTAATTCTTATAACCTAATAGAGTTTTGGAGTACCTTTCAACTATGATTTGTACTATAGTTCATTTTGATGTAATTGGATATTCTAACAATGGATTTGCCAACAGAAGGAAAAATTATTTTAAAAAAACCTTCTAAATTTGCTAAGGAAAAGGATAGAGATAGAAAAGCTTAAAACTAGATCACAGTTTGTTTTGTCTTTTGACGTCGAAAAACTTCGCTGCACAAGGCAGCTTATCCGTTGTAGATATACTTCATCATAAGCTCACTCAGAGCTTGGAATTGTTCTGCCTTGTTCCGGCAGGCACGAAAGCGCGTGAGCATCTCTCCAGCAAGAGCGAAAAACTCGGGAAGCGTGAAGAGATCATCTCCGGTAACGTCTGCTTGTCCCGGTGAAGTACCGCTCCCAGAAGCAGCTACTCTAGCGTACGAACCTCCCCAACCGGGAGGGAACGCTGGGTTGGTCGGTGGAACCGCTCCGCCGCCAGCTGCTGCAGCGTTCGTGCTCGAAGTCTTTGGAGGTTGGCGGGACGCTGGCGCTTTCTTCTTCTTGTCCTGCTCCTCGATGTACTTTTTCCGCGCGGCACAGCCACGGAAATTCGCCGTGTGGTTTCCACCACAATTGGCGCACTTGACACGTGCTTTGTGCTGCTGGGCGTTTTCCCCCAGTTGGTCTTTCCGCGGAAGACTGCACCTTTCGGTGAAGTGGGTCTCACCGCACTTTACACACCGGGGTGGGAGATTGCAGTTTCTTGAGCCGTGTCCGAATTTCTGACAGCGGTGGCATTGGGCTGCGTCGGCCGGATTCTTCGTGTAGAATCGCCACGTCACGAAGAAGCCGTCCAGTGCTTTGATCTGCCGTAGGTCCTGGATTTTGACCGACCCACGATCGAAGTACAGGAGGTACAATGTGTACGTACCTGTCACCGTTGTCGATTTCGAGAGCACCTTAACCTCTCGAGGCTTAACCTTGACGCCCGACAGGTGTTCTTCCAGGTCGGAGATCGGGCGGTCCGTATATCCCTGAAGGACGATCTTCACTGGGACCTTCTCTGCTGGGTCAAATGTGAAGAATTTGAAGTTTCGCAACTTCAACTTCTTCACTACCAAGTCGAAATTCTGTTTTTATGCGTAATCACTTGCACCGAAGTTTTACTAATTTTAAGACAATATTGGAGTCCCTCAAGCAACTCGTCAACATCGTCCGCCAACGTATCCAAAACAAAAATTGGAGGTGGTCGTCGTTCCTTCGGAGAGTTACACTTTTTCTGCTTTCCTTGCTTGCGCGCAAGTTCATCATCGTCATCGTCGTCGCCAGCACTGCTGCTGTCACTGGCGGTGTTGTTTTCTTCTCCACTCAGCATCTCAAATTCGTTGCTGGTGGGAACGTTGGAAGTGGTTGTTGTCGTAGTGCTGGTGGACTGCTGCTGCTGCTGCTGGTCGGAAGTACTTCCGGATGCCCGGTCGATTGTCTCGTCCGTACTGGGGACTCACGTGGACGGTATGACACGTGTAAAAAAGAAGGATCGGTGACGTCACCGGGCACGCTCCCGTGCGCGATGGTGGTCGATGCGGCGTTGGTATGTTTACCTTTCTGCACTCTGCCGGTAGATGAACTTCGCGGGTTTTTCGAGGCCGCACTCGAACTGCCACGGCCACGGCCGGCCCTTGGCATGCTGGAGCAGCAAACTCGCGGGTAAACACTGTTAATTACGGCGAAAAAATCGAAAAGTTTGAGGAGCTCCGAACAGTTGACTGTTGCTGGCTGGTGTTGCCAGTCCCGATCGAAAAAAAAAAATATATATATATATTTTTTTATTAAAAATAATCAATGATAAACTCCCTCTTTTCGACAAATCTAAAAAAATCCTCAAGTGGTTTATGAGTCAGTCCACAAGTTAATTTGCCTAAAAAAAAAGTAATTTTACACGTTTTTCATGCTTTTATATTTTATATGATATATTGAAAGAAATAAAATCCACGATTTTAACTGCGATTTTTAACTTCAGAATCTATAATTTAATATAGTCTTAAAAAAAGACCACTGGTGCACAAGTTTTTTTTTTCCTGTTGCCAACCAGAGTCTGACGGCTCGGAATAGAAATCGATAACGGGTCTCCAGTGCAGTTAGTTAATTCCGATCACGTCACAGCTTTGCTCGTCAAAACGCCCGTGCATTTTTTCGACAGCCACATCGGATCGGGATTGTGGAAGCAAACGAGCTTGTTTTTCGTTCATTTTACGGTGGTAACATTAGAAAGGGGTTTAGGTGTTTTCTTTTGATTTGTTTTTTTTTTTTCAATTGTAATTTTTTTTTCAATCATCATTTTAGTTGAGTAGTACAGAAAATACAACCAAATATCTCGTCACATTGCTTCTATTACACGTTGCACTTTTTTCTTCACCCATATTCAATTTAAAAAAACAATAGAAATGTGACAGGAAAAGCCTGACGGGTACTATCAAAGATATTATTTCAAACCAAATTGTTACCCCTGCTGGCGTTGCTGCTGGGTGGTAGTTCAAAAGAAATGTTATTTTTTCGTACAGGATTTTAAATGGAGCGATTTTTGCAACACACTTTTTCCTATGTTTTCCACCAACTAACGATACAGATATCTGACCGTTTTTAAGCTGTTTTTAATGGTTGCCATCCCGATAGGTTTCACAAAAAAAAAGTTGAAATGGTTAGGTGATTTTTTGTTTAGTATTTAAAGTGATGCTTTAGTAGAAAATTGCGAGCAAATTTTGTAATGTAGGTGCCTCCAAGTAGGGGAAGTTCTCGTATCTTTGGCAGGTTAAGCACTCGCTCCTAACTCCATCCAATTTGCTGATTTTCACTATTTAAACAACAAATTTTGCAAAACTTTTGATAGAAACTTGCTTGCTCACTTCTTATTGAGCTATTTATCACTCGATTTCAGTTGAAAACGCTTTTAATTAGCTTTAATTGAATGTCAAAGTTCTGACCTGCCAACATTAGAGGCACGCTGGAATTAGATGCTGTTCCCCTAAGTTATAAACGAAAACCAGAACAGATCCATCATTTAGCATTTCACAGCTTTCTCCAACAAAGACGGGTGGGGTTGGCAACTTGAGCAACGAAACCATAGTGTAAGAGGTAAGAATGCTTCACCGCAGAACTTCCTGACACTGTTTCCAGAAAAGGTTCCTCTTCCTAGGACAAGCATTCTGGGATACTTTTTTTTCTCTTCGTTGCACATCTTACGTTCGCTCATTTCATCCAACAACAGCTAAATTGCCTCTGCTAGCTAGCGTTCCCAGCAGAGATGGTTGTGTATTGGTGTGCAGGGTGTGCTAAAAAGGGACACTCTCACCGCACAAACACACTCACCCTAGCAAAAACCACACTCCCGAGAGCGCTTACGTAATCGTGCTCATTTAAAATTCCAAATCCATTCCACAGATTACATGCATGTAACATTCATAATATGAAAAAGATGAAAAATTTATGTCATTCAGTAAAAGTCACCGGCGGGTGGTGGGGGTGATGCTGGGCGTGGGGGAGACGAGCTGGATGGAGAGATTGTTCACGTGCACCAGACCCGCTCACGTGGCACACACCGGGTTAGACTGATTGTTATGCTAAGAGCTTATCAATGGGTTCGGTTTACGGTGATGTGAACCCCGGCGCGTCGCGTAAGTCACTGAGTTGAATTCTCACGTGGATGTCGCTCGTCAGGACGGGGGCAATCAAAGAGGGATGATATCGTTTAATTTGAGCTGGATTACAGCCAATTAGGGGTGTTGTGGAGTGATCCCCGGGAGAATTAAGATGCTAGTGTGTTTTTAATAATGCTTTCCCGGGAAGAAAGTTGCATCTTGGAAAAATCTACCCATGTTCGTAAAAACACGAACAAGTCAAGTTCACCCCAGGGTATGGTTAAGAGATAACCGAACATGGCCACGAACATAAATTGTTCGAGGCGTATCTGCGAAAAATCTTGTTGAGTTTATTTGACCAACAATGCCACATGAAGTTGAGTTTATAGTAGCAAACAACTGAAATCTTCCAAAAATCATATCAAGTTCATAAAGTAGATTTTGATCCCAAAAATAATTTTATTGGTTTTTAATGCACCCCGCCACAATTCAGACCTCTCCCCCCCTCCCCCCTTCTTCCTCTTCACAAATATGAGTAATATTGCAGGAATATACGCACTTACATCAAAACAAGATTTTTCAAAGTTGAAAAATTATTTTACTTTAAAAACTCATTAAAAAATTGTGGAGAAAGCGTTGAATTGCCAAAATGTTATAATAATTTTCCAAATCACATTAAAAAATTAAAAATAACAGTTTATGAAAATATTCCTAAAATTGCATAAGTCCAAAAATCAACAGTAAAATTCCAAAAAGCCTGGTAATGTTTCTTATCAAAATAATTTTTCAAAATGTTGAAAAATATTCAACTGGCTGTGAGCAAAAATTTCGCAATGTCCTGAAAATCTAAAAAAATCTACCAAAAATCTTATCGTGATACGGATCCCGTAAATTTTCTAAGTGCCGGAACGATTTTTGTAGGGGGTATATCAATAATTATTAAAAAACAACTTTCGAATTTCAAAATTTTAATGAAGACGTTTTGTTAGGGACATTATTTTAGGAACAAACTGATGTTTTTGTAAAAATCGGACGAAAATTTCCTGTAATTTCGACGATTTTTCCGAAATTTTACTGGCTAAAAGCCAAAATTTTGCTAAGTCCAAAAAATCAAATAAATTCTACCGAAAATCTTGTCGTGATACGGATCCCGTAAATTTTCTAAGTGCCGGAACGATTTTTGTAGGGGGTATATCAATAATTATTAAAAACCAACTTTCGAGTTTCAAAATTTCAATGAAGACGTTTTGTTTGGGACATTATTTTAGGAACAAACTGATGTTTTTGTAAAAATCGGACGAAAATTTCCTGTAATTTCGACGATTTTTCCGAAATTTTACTGGCTAAAAGCCAAAATTTTGGTAATGTCAGCCTGGTAATGTTTCTTATCAAAATAATTTTTCAAAATGTTGAAAAATATTCAACTGGCTGTGAGCAAAAATTTCGCAATGTCCAAAAAATCAAATAAATTCTACCGAAAATCTTGTCGTGATACGGATCCCGTAAATTTTCTAAGTGCCGGAACGATTTTTGTAGGGGGTATATCAATAATTATTAAAAACCAACTTTCGAATTTCAAAATTTCAATGAAGAAGTTTTGTTAGGGACATTATTTTAGGAACAAACTGATGTTTTTGTAAAAATCGGATAAAAATTTCCTGTAATTTCGTCGATTTTTCCGAAATTTTGGTTCAAAGCAAAAATAAATATCAAAATAATTTATCATGTTTCCAAACTCCCGAAAATTTTCTAAGTCTCAAAAAAATGCTTTTTCTGTAAAAAGTAAAGAATTAAAAAATATACGCAAAAATTTCAAAGTCCAGCATAAATAAAATCAAACTTTAAAATATCAGCTCATGAAAATTATTCTAAGTATCGGAAATTGAAACTTCGGTCAGTGACTGCAAATTTTGCTAAGTCCAGCATAAATTTGAAACAAAGTCAAAATAATCATTTCATGATGTTCGGGTAAAATTTTGAAAAAAAATTAATTTTCGAAATTTTTGCTAAGTCTAAAAAATTACCACTAACAGCTCAATATCAACTGTAGATAATGCAGTATGATCATGGAATATACTTTCCATGATACGCAGTCGGTTTCATAAGTCGTCATAACTCGAGGAGTTTACAACAAGATGCAAATAAACAAGCCAAGATAGTTCGAAGTTGTCGCAACCAACTCACTTTCCGCCCGGGTTTTAAAGTCAGACTTCAGATTGCTGAAAATATTTTTGATTTTTCCTCTGCCATTACAACAGATAAATTTAGACCACTACCAAGTTCTCAGTTTAACACGGTGACGGTGGTGGTCAGCAAGACGATCTTTGCTACCCCTGGGTTGGTGGGTTTGGGAATGTCCTAGTCATGTGCTACATATGTTAAGCGTCAATTATAATTATTAGTTTGCGGCAGTAACACTGGGGAGGTCGAGGGCTGACGAGGTAGAGCTTTTGCATTCCGACCGCTCTGCTCAGACCAGGAGACCGATGGAATCTACGAGTGTTTCTCCGAGAGGAGGTTGTAGAATATGGATGAGGAATATTAATTATCAATTTATGGTGTTCGAAGCGAGTGGTTATGTAGAGGAATGTTGGGTGTGGTGGTGAATAAGTTATTACATTAGAGGGTGGTGAATTTCAAAGATATGTTATAAACCAGGGAACTATACGGTGGACATTAGAACATTTTTTAAATGACTTAAAAAAAATATAGCTGAGAAAATTGTAATCATGAAACATGCATGAAGTTCAAAATAAATCCAAAAAAATATATATGCTTAGTGATGCAAAAAAAAACAGTTTTTAAGTAATGTTATATTGGATGATATTTCAACCCTCACTTAAACTTCGAGTGTTCACGTTTCGACCAAATCTACTCAGAACTCAGAATAATCACGGTAATGTTATATCTGAGAATTTTGTATGTCTTATTTTACCTTTAAGAAGTTGTATATTCAAATGTGTTTTTTTGACAGATTTTCTTATTTCACATAACTTGAGGTTAACTTACATTGAAAAACATATAAAATCTACCATACAATTTTTCAACCTTCCTAAATTAAACCTTTCTTTACAAAAATGTAGGTTTAACCTACATTTAATTTATTATTAGGAATTTAAATAAAAAAGGTTCTTGGAAAAAATCGATTTCTTTTTACTAATATACATTTTTATTAATAAAAATAAAAATCCCAAAAGACTTATTTTTAAATTTTCAAACTTTATTAAATTTTTTAAGATACTAAGAAATACATTTTGAAGCAATATTCGTGGTTATTAAAATTCTGGTTAAGCAGACATGAATTATTTTTTTCATAAAAAAACTAGAAGAAAATAATAAAAAATACTATTAAAATACAATTAGAATTTATATTGTGAGACGAAACCGAATTTACAATCTAAAAGTACTATTTTGTTTTAAATAAAAGCGAACGTTTTCAAGTTATAGCTACATGATGGTACAGAAAAACCTCTTTTTACGCGATGCGTTGAGTTTTTCTATTTTGTCGATATCTCTGAAACTACGCAACATTTTTGCAATCCTTAAAAAAGCAATTTGTAGGATTTGTTCAGATCTACAAAATGCTTTTTGAAGCTTGCAAAAATATTGTATAGTTTAAGAGAAATCAACGAAAGAAAAGTATTTTTAGTTTAAAACATAATTCTTCAAATAAAAGCAACTCTGGAAAAATATTTTTGAAGAGCTGAAATAAAACCCAATGGTTTTCTGCCTGTAGCTTTGAAAATTGGATTATTCGTTTCTGAAATACAACTTCACAAAAAATCGAATCGATGAACATTTACTTCTCTAAGTGTCACCGACGGTGTATTTTTCCGTTTAACAGTGTTTAATGCTCGAACTTGTATCCGGACAGTCTGTTGCTGTATTTTTATGACAAATTGTTCAAAGAAAAGACTTTTTTTAATCGTATTGAGGATTACTGCTGGTCTTTTGGGAAAATTTCAAAGAATGCTAGAAATCTGGTAAATATGGTTTGGAAACCTTTTGTTGGAGGTCAAATATTGGTCAAATATGTTGTTTAGGGTCTGTTGAGGCACATTAATAAGAAATTTAATGGATATGAACATGAACCCAGCGATTTTCATTATTAGAAGAAAAGTCCCAGAAAATAAAAAAAAATCTTTAAAAAATAGTTGCTCAAGACCCCCCGACAAAATATTTCACCGGATCTTGCAAAATGTCGATAAAGAGCCCTTCTTTCATGGTGCTAAATATAAGACTTGCCGAATTTTTGTATCTTAATTTTTTCTAGGAAACACACCGTCTAACCTTATCAAACTGTTATTTTGAATTAAGGATATCTTGAAAACTATTCAGCTGATTTTCAAAGTTAAAAATTCAAACATTTTTGAAAAATGGTTTTATTAAGTCTAAAATATGAAATAAATAAATGATCTATTTTTACATCCATTCAAAAGTTTTTCTTGATTTAATAAAACTGGAATTATAATTGTTGACGTGATCAGAATTTTTTTACGAAAAATTCATCTTTTATCACTAGTTTCCGAGGTATCGTCAATTTTGAATGACAAGCTTATTAGGTGACGCTTAAAGATTTTTCAAAATTCTATTAAAAAAATCTTTGTTTTCTATAAGTGCTTTCCTTCACAGAAATAATTTTTAAATAAAAAAAAAAAACAATACAAAAAAATAAAAAAATATGCCAAAAATTGGCTTTAAATCAGGGGTGCTCAAAGTTTTTGAAGGCCGGGCCAAATTTGAAGCTCAAATGAGCTTGCGGGCCAAATTAACAAAAAAATGTTTTTGAAAAAAATAAATTACATTATTTTAATTTAAAAGATATAATTTGTTATTTAAAAAAATCAATTCAAAACAATAGAAACAACAAAATAACGGTTCTCTATCGGTATCGTTAATTTTATTGTTTCAGGTATTTGAAAAAAAAGTTTTTAGCTGAATGTACTTGTGTTTTCAAAAAAAAAAACAAAGTTTTGGATTTAGTTTTTTATTTCGAAAATGGTGACATAACATGTTGAACAATTCATCTAAAGGCGTAATTTTATCTTTAAATTAAGTGTTGCTAATGAAAAATTGTTGATAGCCAGAATTTCAACATTTTAATGAAAAAAAATGTTAGAAAATGTTTTAAGCTTCCGTATAGTTGAACTGCAATCATTATTTTCAAAACAAGAAAAAAAAGTTTCAACAAAAAAAACATTTTAGCGAAAAAACATTTATTTAGTTCATCGAAAATTCACTAAAATTCATTTTTTTTTAAATAAACCCAAACATGCTCAAATGATTCTAAATGCAATTTGCATGCATATTTAAAAAATTTCACCTGATTGCACTTAAATTTCCTTTTTTTAAGTTTTTTTTTTAATATATTTTTGCTCCTGGTTATGGTGGAGAGGTGGGTTGATCGACGAAAGCTTTCCAAAATATTTGCAACAAACTTGATTTTCCGATTTCCACATTTTGTCTGCCTGAATCAGTTGGTAGTCAATCATATTCGTTATCTAACTGTAATGAGTTCGAATCCCGAAGGAAGTGCAATGTATGTTTGAGGGTCAGTTCATAAAAGTGTCATTATGACTTGCAAATTAATAAAGAAAATTTACATTTTTGCAACTATTACAGAATTGTACCTAAGTCAAACTTTTTAAATATTTCTTAAAATGTTTGATGAAAATTTTGACGATATTTACTAGTTTCACTCACATTGAAACGTGTGAAATTGTTTTAATTATAAAATATTTTGAACAAGTTATTTGTATCCTAAAGTGGGGATCAAAATATTGATAAATCGTAAGTTTTTTTTTATTATCAAAAAATAAAAAAGATTAGCATATAAAAGTTTAAAATAAACTTTAATTTTGAAAAAGTATAAAATCACTTTACAAGTGGTCAACGGGCCATTTTACATGATCATTCAAAATGGGTCCGCGGGCCACAAAATATCACCTCGCGGGCCACGTTTGGCCCGCGGGCCATACTTTGGTCACCCCTGCTTTAAATGGAAATCATTTTCATAAAACATTGTAGATTCCTTTTGGATTTCAAATTTGATTTTGAGTTGAACAATTTTAATCTCAGCTTTTCAAAAAATATTTTTCTAATGTGATTTTATTTTACGACCATTTTAAACTCAAAATATAGAAAAAAAAACATCAAAAACGTATACCTTAAAGTACCTTGAGAACGATATGTTTATAAAAAAATAAATAAATGTGAAGTAGTATGATTATGCGTTTTAAACGAATTTTCTATAATTTTTCAACAATATTGTTTATTCACCTGAGTTAAGAAATAAAATAACGTTTAAATGATTTAAATGAACATTAAATCTAATTAAAAAAAACTAATATTTTATTTCAAAATGATACCAAGAGCTCAAACATTTTGTTGATTTGTAGCTTACTGAAATTTCACTAAATTAACGATGCAGTTCTCCCTCTAGCGCAAATCTTATTTCAAACTGACACGTGACGTGTTGAAATGTAGCATTCCTTTTACTGTAAAAAAGCCAGAATTTCGCAACATTTTCACAACATTTCCTTACACCTACCGGATTCGCTCGCTCGAAAAAGGTCAAAAACTGGCCATTAATCACCGGTGAACGCACCCCTCGCACCCTTATTTTGCCAATAGCTCATTAATTCTTCGCTGCAAAAGTTTCAAATTCAACCTCCCGCGTGTGCCAAAAAGTTTATCCCCGCTTTCACCAATAAATCTCATTAGTTAAGAGAACTCCGAAAGCACACTAATAACTGTCAGCACTTCTCGTCGAGACAGCACCACTCACGGGGAGGGGGGCCGAAAATCTCAACGCGAAACTTATTTCGCTATTTTTTTTTTTTTCGTCGCGGGCGTTCCTTGACGCTCGGATTCTCGGAGAGCTGAAAGAACGAACTTTCCAACAAATAACATAAATTTGTAACTGTCAATGCTTAACGTGCTGCACATTAAACAGCATCATAATGCGGAAACACATGTTCAATTATGAAACGAAGTGCTTTCATTTCTCAACGATTCTATTCGTGAGCACAGTTTTTCCTGTTGCTTTTCCGGTTAGGAGGAAGGGTGGAGGGAAATGGACCAAAGCTGGAAGCAACTTGCCCGCCAAGTACATGATGTCGAGCTCGAGCTTTGCTAGTTTTGCCCCGAGCAGAGTTCTGCCATGTTCCGGTGACCTTCCCTCTCTCTGTCTCTCTTCTCAACCCTCATGGACTCAAAACCAATGAAATATGATGAAAGTTTTGTTCTCGGAAAAAGATTTCCCCACTTTTTTATTATTTTTTTTGCTTTCTTTCGCACTGGTTGGCATTATGTTGTAGCTGGGGAAGGAAGATAGTTTTTCCCGCTCGACTTTTTTCCCACCCCACCCTGAAAAGAGCTCAGCTGCTGCTCTCCCCACGTAATCCTTTTTTCCTCTTCTCTTCGTCCGTTTCCATTCAACGAGCCACCACCCACCAGCATTTCCCCACCAAAAGTCGAATAATGGAAGCCATCACTAATGTTCTACAACAAAACATTTATTACACAGACGCCACTGGGGGGAGAAGAGCAGGGGCCCGGAAATGGACAAAAAGTTTCCGACTGGGAGAAAACTACTTTTTCATCTCTTCAATCGTGTTCATGTCTTTTTGTGTGCCAATTTTCACCGCTCACCTCCCCTCAACCAAAAGTAGGGCCTTTGTCTTGGCCGCAATCATAATGGGGCGCTGGGCGAGCTTTTTGGGGGAGGAAAAACGATGGGTTGGAAAAGACCTCGAAAGCATTCAATTGTGGTTAGTCTTTCAACACGTTGGGGCTTAATTACTCGAATGGAGCTTGGTTTTCTTGTGCTTGTGATTTGAAATATTTAAATATTATGTTGTCGTTTTACACCACTTGCAATAAAATTTCAAAGATATCAGAGTACTTTTTTCAATGTGTAAGAACTTTAAATATAGCAAGATCTATCTTTAAAATTGCAAGTATTTTTTTATCAATGCTTCTCATTGTTATTATTGATTTAAGTTTTGGCCGATTTTAACGTGGCATACTTTATGGATGGCGCCTTGCTCCTCGGTGTATTTGAACATAGCTTTTTTAATTCTTAAAATCTAAAAGTTTTTTTAACAATCATTTTGGAACTTGTTTTGGTAGTTACAATGTTTTACGAGACGCAGATGAATATTTTCAGCATAATAAGCTTTGGTATTAACTGCTTCGGATACGACAATATGTAAAAAACTATAAATCAAAAATATTTAGCTTTATCAAACATATAAAAAATAAAAATTAATTGTGATAGAGGGTTATTGAAACGTTATACAAATTATTTTAATAGGGTTATTCTCATCCATCTCACACAACAGTTGACCGGACCCCTTTTCGATTTGCGTGATACTCTGTCCTTAGGGATAATTTTTGTCCTTGACCATGAATCCGAGGTTCGTTTTACATATCGCGCGACGGAGGGGCGGCATTTTTGAACATGCGAAAAAGAGGTGTTTTTCAATCATTTGTAGTGTCATTTGCATCAAAAGGTGATGAGGTGGAAATTTGGTGTCAAAGGGACGTTTATGTAAAATTGGTGTAAAATTTAAAATTTGATTTGATGGCGTACTCAAAACAAAAAAAAAAACGTTTTTTTTCGAAAAAAAATAATATTTTTTAAAGTCGGCCATTTTTTGTTACTAAACTGTAAATTTTTGGGAACAAGTCTTTTTTAGGGTTGTTGCGAATACGCAAGTGTCGCACCCCTCGGACACTGCTGCTGACCCTTTTGTGCTCCGTTCAATTGTTTGTACTCACGATCGGTGCCCGTGCTATCGCTCAGTGAAGAACAGAAGTAAATAACAGTTTGGGACGAGCGGTAGTGCGGACACCGAAGTTGTAAGTTTTGTGTTCTATTGTGAAATATGTGTTATTAATTGTTGTAATAAATTTACAGCTTTGTAGCGATCGACAAATTGAATTGTTTTATTTGTCACGCTCACAATCCCGGTGTTCGTGCCCACATTCCGGCCGTTTCCAACACTACAAAGAACTTCGACCGATTCTGCCGAAGTTGATGACCGGGGACCAGTTCCAGCAGGAAGCAGATGTGCGTGGATGCTAAGGAGCAGTTCGTCCGGATCGCGCTACAGAGAGGTGAGCTGGTGAAGCAAACAGCGATGGCGGTGGATGAAGCGTCCAACATGGTGTCAGTCGGGCAGAAGTTGCACGTTTCCAAGGTCGCTTGTTTTCACCCGTCGGCTATTCACCAGCAGCGTACTCACAAAGAAGCGTCCTGGAGAAATGTGTAGTGTTCGCGGCCGACAGTTAGCGGGTCTGTAACGCGGAGGAATTGGCCCGAGAGGAATCCGGAGATGTGCGCGGGAACGAAAGCTGACGGTGGCCGATGCAGAACCGTAACCGAAAGGCGGCAAATTGGAGTCGGCGAAGCAGCAGACCCAACCCGCTAGTAAGTTGCAGGAGTTGCAGCAAGAAGCCGGTCCAGCAGGTCCAGAATGCGACATCGGAGTTCGGTAAAACTCCGGCTTAATCGAAGCAGGAGTGTTACGGGGGGAAGTGTTGCGAATACGCAAGTGTCGCACCCCTCGGACACTGCTGCTGACCCTTTTGTGCTCCGTTCAATTGTTTGTACTCACGATCGGTGCCCGTGCTATCGCTCAGTGAAGAACAGAAGTAAATAACAGTTTGGGACGAGCGGTAGTGCGGACACCGAAGTTGTAAGTTTTGTGTTCTATTGTGAAATATGTGTTATTAATTGTTGTAATAAATTTACAGCTTTGTAGCGATCGACAAATTGAATTGTTTTATTTGTCACGCTCACAATCCCGGTGTTCGTGCCCACATTCCGGCCGTTTCCAACAAGGGTAATTTAATTTACTTTTCAAATCTATATTTTAACAATTTTGAACATTTTTTTTATTTTAAAATTTTGTGTTTTTTCTAACTTTGCAGAAATATTTTGTGGAGTGTAACAATGTTGTATAATGTTCTACAAAAAAATTTGATAACTAAACATAAGGGGTTGCTAAAAATCATTACAAGCTATCGGGATCTCACGATTTTTTTTTAAATTGGTTTTTGCGTTTCTTTTTGTTTTGTCGTTCATGTCCGTCACGTGTTACGATGAACGGCCATGATCAACAACGACTGACTTTTTCAAAACATTTGGTTCGTAAAATCGTGATTACTCGTGATGATTACGAACTAACCCCTTATGAGCAACTTTCTACAAAATCGGCCGATTTCGACCATTTTTATTTTTTGTATTTTTTGATTTGACTTAAACTTTGTGGGGTCCTTCCTTATGACCAAATAAGCTATTTTGCGTCATTGGTTCACCCATACAAGTCACCATACAATTTTGGCTGCTGTCCATACAAAAATGGTATTGAAATATTCAAACAGCTGTAACTTTTGAGTGAATTTTCTGATCAATTTGGTGTCTTCAGCAAAGTTGTAGGTATTGTTGAGGACTTTAGAGAAAAAATAGGTACACGGAAAAAAAAATTGCCAATTTTTTTTATCAACTTTTTTTTCACTAAAACTCAATTTCCCAAAATACATATTTTTTGATTTTCGAGATTTTTTGATATGTTTTAGGGGACAAAAATCCGCAACTTTTGAGCCATAGAGAAACATGATCAAAAAATCTGCCGCCGAGTTTTGAATTTTCGAAAAAAAAAGTTATTTTTGGAAAAAATCGAAATTTCATGCAAAACCAAATTTGACATTATTTTTTAATGCAAAATTGAATTTGCAATCGAAAAGTACTTTACAGATTTTTTGATAAAGGGCTCCGTTTTCAAGCTATAGCCGCCGAAAGTTTGATTTTAGCGAAATATTTGCAGTTTTTCAATTTTTAAAAATAGTGACCATAAGTGATCATTTCTAAAAAAAAATTTATTGAAAAGTTCAGAAAATTTGCTATAAAATTGTCTAAGAGACATTGAAGATTGGACCTCGGGTTGCTGAAATACAGCGGCTTGAAGAAAAAGAAACACGAAAATTTAAGTTTTCTAAGTCTCACCAAAATAACCCACCATTTTCTAATGACGATATCTCAGCAGCTAATGGTCCGATTATCAATGTTGATACAAGAATCATTCGTGAAATTTTCCGATCTTTTCGAAAAAAATACTTTGAAAATTTTTAAATAAAGACTAACATTTTAAAAGGGCCAAACATTGAATATTACGCCCATTTCAAATGCTAGTCTTGATTTAAAAATTTTCAAAATAGTTTTTTCGAAAAGATCGGAAAATTTCACGAATTTTTCATGTATTAACATTGAAAATCGGACTAGAGACTTAGACTTAGAAAACTTCAATTTTCGTGTTTCTTTTTTTTAAAGCGGCTCTATCTCAGCAACCCGAGGTCCAATCTTATATCTCTTAGACAATTTTGTAGCAAATTTTCTGAACTTTTCAAAAAAAAATATTTTTAGAAATGGTCACTCATGGTCACTATTTTTAAAAATTGAAAAACTGCAAATATTTCGCTAAAATCAAACTTTCGGCGGCTAGAGCTTGAAAACGGAGCCCTTTATCAAAAATCTGTAAAGTACTTTTCGATTGCAAATTCAATTATGGATTAAGAAATAATGTCAAACTTGTTTTTGCATGAAACTTCGATTTTTTCCAAAAATCACTACTTTTTCAAAAATTCATAACTCAGCGGCAGATTTTTTGACCATGTTTCTCTATGGCTCAAAAGTTGCGGATTTTTGTCCCCTAAAACATATTAAAAAAATCCCGAAAATCAAAAAATATGTATTTTGGGAAATTGAGTTTTAGTGAAAAAAAAGTTGATAAAAAAATCTGCAATTTTTTTTCCGTGTACCTATTTTTTCTCAAAAGTCCTCAACAATACCTAAAACTTTGCCAAAGACACCAAATTGATCAGAAAATTCACTCAAAAGTTACAGCTGTTTGAATATTTACATATATGGTATACCATTTTTGTATGGACAGCAGCCAAAATTGTATGGAGACTTGTATGGGTGAACCAATGACGCAAAATAGCTTATTTGGTCATAGGGAAGGCCCCCACAAAGTGTGAGCCAAATCATAAAATACAAATAAAATCCATTTGCGGTTTTGGTAGAGAATTGCTCTTATGTTTAATAGTCAAATTAAAAAAAAAACATAAAAATCCCTTTGACACCAAATTTCTATCTCATCACCATTTGAGGCTGCAAATTATTGAAAAATACCTCTTTTTTCGCATGATTAAAAATAGTAGGGGTCGTACCGCCCCTCCGTCACGAGATATCAAAAAACGGACCTCGGAATCGTAATCAAGGACAAAAGTTACCCGTTGGGACAAAGTTCCCGATTTCGTGTGATTTGGTAGAGAATTTCCCAATAACTCTGAACAATTTGTTCAAAACGCATAGAATTCTTACAAAAAATAATATTTTAATAATACATGAAGCTTATTTTCATTTAATTTGGTTCAATTATAATACATGATGTAACAAAATTTGTTTTCCTCTTTGCAATTTTTGATAATTTTGTGGATTATCAACAACAAATAAAAAAAACTATTAGAAATGGAATTCTTCTTCAACTTTTTTTTTGTTTTTTAAGTAAAAATGTTTTCAAAAGAATGTGCTTTATTTAAAAGAATATTTAGCAACTAGGATTCGAAAATCTTAGTAAAAACAGGTTGGTTTATTTGTAAAAACTAAACTGCTGATAAAAATTTTGAAAAGTTTCACAAATTGCGCTCATATTTTTTTTTGTCGTCATTGCAGCAATACAGACTAGAACGTCCGAAGGCTTAGGAAAAGTTTCAAATTAAAATTTCCGTTCCGAAGTTGCGTTAAACTGCCGAAAATCTGTACAATGGATTTTTTATAACACAATCGAGAGACGTAAAATGACACAGGTTTCAAACTGGTGTTTTGCAGTTTTCAATGAAAATTACTGTTTTTTGAATTTTGATTACGTTTGAAGTCGGGCATCTAATAAACTTTCTTTGACATCAAATATCCTGACTTTTTCAGGCTGCAAATCATTGAAAACACATATTTCTTTAATATCAAAAAATGAAGATAAATAGGCCGCATTAAATTTAGACAGCCTAAATTGTAGAGATTTTTGCAATACCATAAGTGAATTGCAGTATATGTTGATCATTCGAATTTTGAGATAGGGTCTATTAATAGATATTAGGTGTTATATATTTAAAAAAATGGTACCATGAGTTCAAGATGAATCATCAACATAATATTGATTGCACTTATTTCTTCATCCACTTTCAGATCAATTTAAGAAAAACCCCTGAAACACAACAACAAATTAGTACACGTTTCCCGATCCAACCCCCTCTTCCAAGCGTCCCTCTCCTTGGGTTCGCTCGCTCGCATCGACCATTAATTTTCTCGCCCGGTAGTAAACAACATCGTAAATCAAAACCCCCGTAAAATGTCGATAAAAATTATCAATTCATAAAAGACGTTTAATGGACAAGTTGTACGAACCCAAACATTCCTCTCCCCGCCCGCGTCTTGGCACGTACTCTGTCTATCCAAGATTAAGCTGTATGATGTTGTGGGAGTGTTGTTGGGATGGCTCCTCCCACACCTCGAAAATAAGCTGGAGTGGCTGCAAAAGTAGTCGTCGCCATTCTGGGCGAATTGAAAAGCACCAAATAAATAAAATTAAAGCCAACACGTGGTACGGAAGCTTGCTCCCAGGCGCACCTTCAACGATCGACCATAAAGATGAAGTATACTGTGGAACCAGAACCAACTGAAACGGAGACTCTCTGGATGGAAAAGCTGAATCGTTCTGCGGAAACTGTGGAGCGGTTAAAAATTAATTCAAATGAGTGCGAATGGCATAACACTTTCTGATGATTTTTATTATCGCAAACTCATTCCACGTGTCAGGAGTCTCGCTTACCTTTGCAGAATCTGCGGTGGTCTAATGGCTGGCGCTGCCCATGCGGAACAACTCTCTGAATCGTTGCAGCTTTATTATGCATGCACCATAATTGTTACGTAGTTTGCTGTCTGCAACTTTGTCGGAAAGTGGGAAAAGGCGATTTTTGATGGTGTTAATGGACACTGCAGGTGTCTTGAGAACTTTGTCCGATGCAGAGGTACGATTGCATTTAATAATTTTGTTTTTAATTAACATAGACATTTCGACGCTGTCTTGTCGCACGTCGATCTTAGGCCAAATTGAGTTTAAAATGCCATTTTGTGCAACTCACAATGCATCATCTTTTGACCTTCACAGATTCGCAAATTTCGATTAAAATCCTGAGATATTCAATTAAAACCGCAAAAACTCCATGCATTGTTGTCACTCTTCATATGAAAGTAGTTTCAATCTTGTCGTGCTATCTTGTCACTCCCTGAAAATTGATGTAAACAAATTTACCTAAAATATCCTGGGACCATCAAAAATCAGTTTCCATAAAATTGAAAATGTCATTTTTTTTTTCGTTACAGTGCCATCCCAATTTTGCCAACATGAGGTAATTGCCAAAATCGGACAATCAACTTGTGTGGGAGCAATCCATAAATAACGTCAACCTTCCAGGATTATGGTTAAGGTTTCAGGGACAACCCATAAATCACAGAATGAACTAAATTGAAAACAAAAATATTACAGGCAAAAAAACTGGATTGATTGACTTCTAATTTCTCGATCTAGGATTTTTCGATTTTCGACGACGTCGCAAGCATTGAAAACATTACACTTAGAACTTTTTCAAAACTTTCGTAAGATCGCGAGAACTCGTGATGGTTATAAGAAAACCCCTTATGTTTATAAATATTTGTTTTAAGTTGTCTGCTCTAAAACTCTGTAAAATATTATTACATTGTTAAAATAACCTTGGAAAGTAAGAAAAAAACACGAAATTTTAAAATAAAAAAAATAAATAAAATAAATTCATTAAAAAATACGTTTATTTTTATATTTTGAGTGCGCCAAGTAATTAGGCGTCCAATTTAACATATAAGTTCCTTCGACACAAAATTTCCATCTCATCACCATTTAGGCTGCAGATTATTGAAAAACATGTCTTTTTTCGAATGTTCAAAAATTGAAGGGGTCGTATCGCCCTTCCGTCGCAAGATATCAAAGAATGGACCTCGGATTCATGATCAGGGACAAAAGTTAACTCTTTGGACAGAGTTTCACGCAAACCTGCAGATTTAGGAAAAAAACACGAAATAAAAAAAATCCGTAATATCATTTATATTGGAATTTTTACACACCATTTTTGAAAATGATAGTATTGCCACACATTCTGTAGACATTTTTAGAATATAGCTCTTGCACCAAGTTTTTATTACAGATATTTTGATATATTTAATATTACAGGAACTATTGATATAATTTTTAATTTATCCTTTAAAGTGAAAGATAATTTTAAACAAAGATTGACTATTTATACATTCAGATTGTCGCTGAATTGGGTCCTTAAGTTTTTCAATTTTGAAATAAGAAGACATCATATTCCTTGATTACATCCTTATAAGTTCAAATTAGGTTTTTTTTTTAAATTAAGGGACAGGGTCTCAACTAGAGCTGAGGAACTAAAACTTTAAATATAGTTATAACATTTTTAGTAACAGTTTTATGAATTTCGTCGCCATCGTGCTAACTTGTCGTACGTGCATTTTGGGCCAAATTGAGTTGAGAACGCCATTTTGTGCAGCTCACAATGCCTCACCTTTTGACCTTCACAGATCCCCAAAATTCGATTTCAATCCTGAGATATTCAACAAAAACCGAAAAAACTCCGTGCATTTTTGTCACTTTACATATGAAAGTAGTTTCAATCTTTTCGTGCTATCTTGTCACTCCCTGAAAATCGATGTAAGTGTGACAAAAGGCCAAAGGGATTTCAGGCCAGGAAAGTCAGGATGCGTTTGTCGCACGTACAAGCTAGACTACCGTAAACATTTGTAATTATAACTTGGGACTCCAGCAACCAACTTCAACCAAACTTTGGGACAATGCACAGAATGGTCAGCCAAACAAAACGTGTTTGTTATTGTTTACATTGCGTGCTCTCGTTTTTGAATATTCAAGGTCAAACATTAAAACGCGTTTTTCTCGGAACGTCCAAATGGCGGGTGCGACAAGATAGCACGACGACGTCGATTTGTTGACAAAAAAATATGGTTTTTGCAAAATATCGAAATTTTTGACAAAAACATTTTTTCATTCACTTTTTATTTTCAAATCAAATTTGTATTTGAAAGGCAATTTACATTTTTTAGATAAAGTCCGTATAATATGTGTTCATAAATTAAAAAGATCAAATTCGAGATTTCTGCACAGTTTGTATTTTTTGTCAGAAGAAGTGGAGTAAAAAATGGATGCATGCTTTTATCAATTTTGAATAATTTCGATTTTTTGAGCAATTGGAAATGTCTGCATTTTCAGTAGAATTTGCATTTAAAAAACATTGCGTGCTGTTATTGCTACTTAAAACGCAATTGGAGAGAAAATTTTACCCAAAATTAAGAGTTGTTTTGAGAAAACTATGTACAGTGACATTTAAGTTTTAAGATAGTTTGACAAAATATGTTTTTCTTGTTATATATTTCCCGTGGTCCCTTGCTAAAAAGTGGGTAGTAATTCATCGAGCAACTCCAAAATGTAAATGCGTCCAAATTAGATTACACAGCGCCCCTGTTTCCCGTCTCTCGAACCGCCTTTGTCATTTGACAAAATACTGTCCCTGGGACCGGCCGGTCGCATGGATTAGACGTCATCAAACCGTTTAGCCCTCATTTAGATTCAGCCGTTCCTAATTCCACGGGAAGCGCGCCTTTCTGGGCATCAGGCCGTTCTTCTATTCTTCCAACTCGGCGGCCAAAACCCAAATTGAATAATGCCCTGTGCACTTGGCCGGCCCAGATCCTTTTTTGATGAATCTCAATCTGGACTCCAATTAAAATCTAAACCCCTTTTCAGCTGCTGCTGTTCGGTGGTGGGTTGGCTCCACCGGGGACAACGAATTGTACATTCACGGCGCACATTTTCCTATTTACTCAGGACGGAACCACACACACAGAGTTTCGGACTTTTTTGGACGGGTCCCGTTTTTGTCCGGTTAACCGTTTCTCGTTGGAGGAGTAAGAGGTACAGCAAGCCTTTTCGCCATACAATTCCGGTTCGGCGAAGTACTACAACTAGTCAGTCGTACACCGGGATTTTGAGGGTCTGGTTGGAGATTGTTGGAAGCTTTATTTTAATTTATTCAATAGAACTAATAATGAATGGCTGCTAATCACCAATAGTTACAGGGAACAAATGTTCGTTGAAAAATTTAAAAACATCTTGGCCTACAATAGCCAAGTGGACCCTACTTTTCCCCGGACAGTCACAGCCAGCAAGGCAATCGGACCAAACATCGTCATTTGCATTGTAATTCCATTAGGCCAAATTAGTCACTAAAAACGAGCTAGCTTCTTTTTTTTTGGTTGCCTTTTGCTATCCTCAAATTTGGGCGAACGCTGACGAACGAGAGTTTCCATGAATAAATTCGCTTTTGGAAAAGTCAATGCAGCAGCCTGACTAGCAGTGGTCAGCATGAACACACGGCGATGTCATCGTTCAGTGTTCGGGCCAACGGGTGACTTTGGAGAACTTTCGAGGACGTGGTCACCAGAGTTGAACAAAGAACGTGCGGTCTGGATTAAGTCCGGAAATGTATGAAAAGATGATCCACATTCGGATTTCGATGGCGAAGAGCTCTTACCACAGACAACAGACGTAGCGGCTAGAACAAAATAATTTGAAAATCGTGTGTAAAAACATGGCTGCCGCATCCTGCTAATCTACTAGCGCCATCTGTTAGCCTATTGCCACTCTCTAAAGCATCTGTTAGCCTATTGCCACTCTCTAAAGCAGCCATGATGGTTTTCTGAGAAGGTGTGTTTGAAAATGCATCACCCAGAAATATAAAAAAAATATATTATTTCAATTTTTCGAAAAAAAATAATAAAAAGTTGAAGATTATGTTTAAATGCTATAGTAAATCTACTTTAATTACTAATTAACACGACTTACAAGCACGTGGATGTTTTTTTTTTTCATTTAATTATCGATATTAAAAAAATAGTCTAGTCTGATGCTTTTTTAAACACAGCAACCAAGGCCGCGCTTGAGGCTGTCAAATTCTTGCTGGTTGTGTTGATAAACAAAACCAATAGAGGTGAGCGAAAAGGAGTAGGAGACCCGGTGGAAATCGGGAGGGATGAGCAAGCGTTTCTTGGAGGATAAAAGATCCGGAACCAGAAACGAAACAATCCGGAACAAGAGCTACTATCACGGCCAACCCCGTAAACGCTTTGGCCCCAAACGACCGCATTCCGAAGATTATCTCTGGAACCGACAAACCAGCTACCACGATCATTTCAACGCTCACCTCCAAGACATCAACCTCTTCAACGCCCTCGAAACCCACCCCACCTTCAAGTGCCGCCACTTCCAGCGAACCCTCGTCGCCATACCAAAGGCCTCTCCCGGCGCGTCAGATTCCCCACCGGATTTCTAGCGAGTGATTTTACTGAAATCGGCTGAAATCAACTTTTCATCCAGAACAAACGATTACAAACGTTGAAAACCAACAAAATGAAAAATGACAGTAGGCGGAAAGCGATATTTTGACAGCGGGCAATGTGTCAGGGAAAAGCGACTGCAGCGCCACAAACGGATTGCCACAACTAAAAAATCTGTAGCAATGATTTACACAAGGGAAGAATCGAGCCCAAACGTCTGTTGTCTGTGCTCTTACCTAGCGAGTAAAGGATTTTTTCAGTTGTTGAGTAGTCTTTCTCGAAAACAAAACACATAGTTTAATGCTCCATCTTGTTAACATACTTCTATTACAAGTGAAAAATTTTCACAAAAGTTCTCTACTTTTCACAAAATATCTTTAAGTGCCATCCGTAACGTTCACGGGGAGTACATTTTCAATTGAGGGACACTATCTGTGACAGAATCTTCACGTGCTTCCAAGTAAGACACAGTGCCATCGTCATGCCTTATCTAGGAACGACTCCCAGTGAAGGAAAGGCAGCCGGAAACCAAAGTTAGCAATGGAACTGCATCGCATTAACCCTCTACGGTGAAATATCAGGCACTTTTTTAGTACCGTCATCAGGGGTGACATTGTTTTTTGTTTATTGTTTTTTGTTTTTTGTTTTTTGATTTTTTGTTTTTTTGTTTTTTTTTGCTTTTTTGTTTTTTGTTTTTTGTTTTTTGTTTTTTGTTTTTTGTTTTTTGTTTTTTGTTTTTTGTTTTTTGTTTTTTGTTTTTTGTTTTTTGTTTTTTGTTTTTTGTTTTTTGTTTTTTGTTTTTTGTTTTTTTTTTTTTTGTTTTTTGTTTTTTGTTTTTTGTTTTTTGTTTTTTGTTTTTTGTTTTTTGTTTTTTGTTTTTTGTTTTTTGGTTTTTTTTTTTGTTTTTCAATATGTTTGTGATGTTTTGCGCATGAACATTTTTGATATTTTTTTTAATTCATAGAATAACTTTTTGCAGAGAGAGGGTTAAAACATTTCTCGTGATCCTGGTGATAGCTATAGATCGAAAGGAAAGATAATGTAAGGAAAGTACGGAACCGGAAACGGTTCTTTTTCTTGCTCTACTTCAAATCCACCGGAATCTTTCCCCCCGGGAGAATCATAATCTTATTTCTAAATGATTATTGGCAATTTTCCTTTTAATTTATCACTTTCAAGAGGCTTCGCGCAGGAGAGCTTTTCATCTGATTTCGACTCTAGTTGTGTGTGTGCTTTACTGATGGTCTCCAAAGATCAAGTGCCCAAGCTGCTTCAGGAGCTCAAAGTAGGAGTACAGGAGGGAGTGCTCTCCGGATAGAGTCCAACCCCTCGTCAAGCATGCTTTATATGGAAATTTCTTTTGATTTGAAGCGAATCTCTTGATGTTGGAAAAGTGCTGCTCCTTGTCGATTACGTTTTGAAGTAACGATTTTTTGTGCGCTCTCAAGAAAATCTCTGCTAGAGATTGAAATTGACTCGAACTGGACGAAGACGACGACGACGTCAGACTCATGCAAAATGTAAACGTCAGTTACTTACAGGCTATTATGTAATGGACAAGGGTGATTGAAAACTATGGGTGTCTTATCCCATCAAGGACCGTCTCCCATTCATCCCATGGCTCCAAGACTCCATTGAGTATATCATAAAATATGATTTATTTTATCTCCAGCATCGCTTCTTTTCAACCCCTGTTTGTTTATCGTGCCAAATTGACTTCGCCCGGGATAGAATAACATATTCATCTCGTTTCTTTACTTAACTTTTTTTTTCTTCTTCACTCTGAACGGGGCTCATCTCCTTCAAAACATTTGCCGGGGGGGTTCAGGTTGGTAGGAGGGGGTGCGAGTCCCACTGTTTGCGCGCATATGAGGCCACGTTGACGCTTTTCCACCCCACCCCATTCGAACCCTCGTCTTTTGGTGGGAAAAAAAGAAAACAAAGTTTGTCTTGAACGCCTTTTCACACGCCAAGGACTTCTATTCGTCGCAGAGTGGACGCGTCCTCTCAGCGATGTGAAAAGTCATTTTTCCCACCCCAACCCCCAGAGCGCGTCCAAAGAAAACATCACCATTCATTGGGGCAGACGACCTCATCCCACGTGGGACGTTCTTTTGTGAATGAAGCTCACGCGTGTGAATGGTTGACGGGGATAAATGGCTCCGGGGCAAGTTCCACGCTGGCAAAGTCTTTGAATCTGTGTGCACCTTACACCTTTTGGGCGCAGTTTATTCCTCTATTTTTGTCTGCAGCGAGCACACGAGATGGCACATTTTGTTTGTTTTGGGATTGGCGGTTTTAATGAATGTGGTCAGGAGACGGTGTAAGAGATCGATGCCGGTGTGCTCTCTTGTACTAAGCTTTCTAGGATTTTTAACTTGATATTTCAAGAGCACACACGGGCAACGAGATTTGGAGTTATTTTTTTCCTGAATTTGATAAATTAAAAGACTTTTTGTAACTCTACATTCGTTTAGCTGGACATTTAAAAGTATTTGGTAACGGGTTAAGCGAATTCTTCTCTTTTATTTTTGAAGGGCTGTTTCTTGGCATTGGTTTGGTTTAGTTTGAGATATGCATTGATTCTTACAAGATTCTTATCTAAAAATGTCTGGAAAACACGATGGTGATTGGATAAAAGATATATAAATCAGGCCTGCCCAACGCCCGGCCCTCGGGCCGGATCCGGCCCGTGAAGCAATTTCATCCGGCCCGCGACGGCTTTTCAAAATAGTTCTTTGACCGGCCCTTCATAAAATATTCAATAAATAAAATGAGTGTCTAAATAAAAAAAAATATCTTGAGATCAAATTTTCAAATAATATAACAAAACCTTATTTGTTTATTTTGCTTTTGACATACAATGTTGCTAATTTAACATTTGTTAAGATTATGCCTTTTTTTTTTAAATGATTTTATTTCACATCTAAACATTCTTTATGTTTGAATTTAATTCTTTTCATTTCAATATTGATGTAATCAGAATTTATTATTAAACTTAAAAATATGCAAAAAGTTTGCAGAAGACACTGAATTCTAATTTCTGAAAATTTTGGCTGTTTTTATTTGTTTCTTTTTTGAGGATTTTGATTAATTATTATTTTTTCAGAGCAACTTTTCAATGATAAAGTTTTGCTTGGAAAAAGGTTAAAAAAGGCAAATTAATCATATTGAAAATAAAGATCGCTGCAAATGTTTAAAAAAAATTAAAAACAATCTAAAGAAGTCAAGAAATCAGATAGCATTTTTTTCATAGTCTTCAATAATTCTAAGAAATTTGAAGAATGACGAATCAGATATATATTTGTATACACTTTTAAAATTTTTAAATAAAGGTGCACAACAACGCAAAAAAGAGAAGATTTGAATCTAAATTTCGTTTTAATAAATTTTATCTTGTCTCGTTGATTTTTCAAACTAGAATAAAAACTTGCAACGACGAAATTTTGATATTTTACAATACAAAACAAAATAAAAGTAAATCAAATAAACACATCTTTGAAAGTAATCTTTGTATTTATTGATCCTTTCACTGTAACTTGGATTTTGCCCGCAGTTTTCTCTCGCACTTTTGACAACAAGAATTCACAAAACTAGGCAACCGCTCGTTGTTTATTTATATTTCCAGTCGCAGTTTCCACCAAACTAGACTTTTGCACTTCAAAACTGCTAGTGACAGCTGGAAAACAAACGATTAACCTCGGCTCGCTTTGATAATTTTTGAGGAAATTCAAAACTACTCAAGCCAGTCTGACAAGTCGCAATAGTGCGATCAGTAGCAATAATTTAGTGCGAAGTTCGAGTTAGTGGGAATTGCACAATATTTCTTAAAATAAATTTATTAGAATCTTATTTGCAACACTTGTTTATGTATTTGGTTACTTGGATTAACTTATTAACATAAATTTCATGAAAAAAAAATGTTTACTGTTTTTTACTTTCACCAACATTAGTTCCGGCCCGCCTCTGCTTTAGAAAAATCAGATCTGGCCCGCATGGCCAAAAGGTTGGGCACCCCTGATATAAATAAACAGAAAAAAGTTTAAAGTTTAATTTTGGAATGTTGAAAATTTGGTAGGTTGAATGTCACCTCTTTTTTGCGTAAAATTTCATAAAAATGTGTAAAAATGTGAACCTGATGAATATTCATCAAAAACTGATGAAAATTCATCATTTTCTGTGGTAAAATTCATCTTTTTTTTGACACAGAATCTGTCACCATTTCCTGATGAATATTCACTACCATCATTTTTTTTTCTGTGTATGAAGAATAGGTTACAACCACGTTTTAAACCATTAACTGCAAGAAACAATATTGGAAGACATTTGAGGGTTGATATGTTATTTAAATGAATTCCTTGTACAATTTCCTATAAAATGCAACCAGGAGAAAGTTACGAGTAAAAGTATAAAAAGTTTTTTTTCAGAAAATCTTTGAAAAAATGGCGATGCCAAAGAAAGAGGGATGGTCCAATCGGCACCAAACTTGGGATTTCTGTTAACTATCGATAGATGTTCCAAGTTTGGTCTAAATCTGTGAAGGTCGAATCCAAAAGTTAACCCAAATTTTTTGTGTTGAATTTAATTCGTTGAATTAAATTAAAAAGATGTTCAAAAATGCATGAAATGAAACATCTTTTATTATCTGTCAATATCTTTTACTGAAATGAATGAATTTTTATTTTGGCTGATGTAGTGAATTAATCAAGTTGATGAAGTTTATTTTTCAGTGCCGTTTCGCAATATTACAGAAAACGAGTTTCAAAAATTTGGCTTTGAGTTTTGCGTTTCGAGTTTAAGATGAACTTGTTTTTTAATTTATGAAAAATAAATAAATAATGAGTTGATAATCAAAAAAAAAATGTTGCAAAATGTCTTAATTATTTTGGCGTTTTGGGTTCTTCCAGAAGAGGGTCACTCTCCAACAACTCACACAGCAGTTGCCCCGACCCCTTTTCGATTTTCTTGAAATTTTGCTCTAAGGGGTAATTTTGGTCCCTGATCACGAATTCTCAGGTCGATTTTTCGATGTCTTGTGACGGTGTGGTGATACATTTTTCTTGATTTTTTTAAGGCACGTTTTTCAGTGATTTGTTGCTTGAAACCGTGAAGAGATAGAAATTTGTTGTCAATGGAACTTTTTTTTGGTAAAATTTGACGTACTCAAAAATTTATGGAAAATTAAATTTTCTTCGCCAACTTTGGCGTTCTTCGAGACGAGATTTGGCCCCGGCACACCTAGAGGTTAGGTCGTTATTATCTCAGTCCAAGTGTAGGAGTCGTCTTCCTGTTTTTTTTACTGTCTCTGTGGAGTTGCTGGTTGGTAGTTGGACTCACAATGCAATGGTCGCCAGTTTGAATCCCGGGTTGGATGGGAACTTAGGTGTAAAAAGAGGCTTGTATTATTCAACCGTTTTAATCGTTGGAACACCTTATTTCGAGTCTCGCTACTGAGAACGTCCAGGAAATGCTGTAGAGCGAACAATTTGTTTTTTATTTGATTTAGGCGGAGAATTACCCAGGATTTTTGCACCCACCCAAGCTCGAGAAAAAGAGAGAAGTTCCATATAAATTTCCTCTTTTGTTGAGCTTGCGAGTTAAGGTGCTGATGCGATTTAAGTTGTTTTGATCAGTAGTTTAAAAGAAAGTAAGAATACTGACCTATTATATCCGTAAAAATCTTTTTGAAAAAGTTGCTTTCAACCCTTTTTGTGCCAATTATCACTCTTGCCAATTTTCATATAATTGAAATCTAAATTATGTACCTTAAAAACTAGAATAGGCTCTTATGATTATCAAATAACCCTTATTTCAGAGCTTTTCCTCAAAACGAATGATATTGTTTTTAAAAATTAATGAACTGTTTTTGAAACAGAGCTTTAATAATATCTTAAGCAATTATTTGAAATTAAATTTGCCCCAAAATAGAAACAATTGCTTAGAGAAGCTCTAATCAACCAATCTATAAATAAAGAATCACGCCAACCATACATCACTTAGCTTCCACATCGATCCACTTAAACTTTTGCTCCCATCACCAAAGTTTTCTCCCTCTTGGAAAGTAGAATGTTATGAAAAAGTAAGACCACCAAAACGGGACCACCCACCCTCGCTCCCAATCGTGCAGTTCAGGTAGGTGGAGGGTGGATATATTGAGATCGATGGATGGCCACACCGGAACCACAAGCTGCGCCCTGGCACGTGTCATTGTAGGAAGCTTCACCTCCCGTTCCCTCCTCCTGGCACCACACATGACCCCGTTTTACTCCCCCCCCTCCACCTTCGATCTGGATTCGCTCGAACGAACAGCTGCTAGACTAGAAACGAAAAAAAATAACAGAAGCTGGGAGGGGACCAGGAAAACTGCTGCTTATAAAATATTCAGTATCGTATTAAAACCGACAGTTTTTCATGAATATTTTAGTAACAACAAAATTACGAAGCTGTCTCCGCGACCACCCACCACCCTTCTTTGTCTTGCGGCACTGCTTTTCCATTGCCAGGAAGAAAGGAGTCAAAACAAACCGGTTTGTGATGCCACCAGTCAGGTGGAACAACCACCCCCCTAACCTCATTTCTCCAGCGTTGTCTAGCCGGGGAAAATAGCGGAAAAATTCGGAAAATGCGCAGGAAGGCGACGTGTAGAAATTCCGGTTCGTTCGTGGGAAAGCTATACCTGTGCCGGTGGGGTTGTGGGAGGAACCGAAGCTTTTTAGATTGCGTGAGGAAGAGTGATGATGGTTTCAGCAATGGTTCGAAATGTACCACTGGCATGCTTTCGATTTGAGTGCCCTCGGGCGCCCAAATCGTATTCAGCCATACAATGATGAACATAATGGGAAAATTTATTATCGTTACTAGCCCGGTTTCGTATTATTTTATGCTCGATCATACATAATTTTGACAAGGGAGGAGAGCAGAGCAATAAATCGCTCATAACAGCTGTTTTGCTGAGGAACAAGTTTGACGTGTGGACAAATTAGAGCGCCAAGCCATGATTTCAACGTTTGGATGATTTTTTTTTAAATGCAAAATACACAAGTCCAGCCGTTTTGCATTATTGATCTCTGTGTATGTAGTCGGCTGTTGATCAAAAAATTGTCACTAAATTATCTCGGCACTGGCTGAACCGATTTAATACGATTTGCACTAGTCACTATTGAAGTACATAAAGTTTAGTAAAGTACATCAAAAGTTAAGCAAAAAAACTATTTTACTTAAGTCCGGTAGATTGAGAAAAGTGTTTTTTTATAAAAATGGCCACGTTATACATTTTTAAAAGGCATTTGAAAGTTCGCTCCACACGTCTAAAATATGAAAAGATCAAATATGTTTGATTCAAAATTGGGTGTACTTCCAGAAACGCCTACACCATGCAGTACTTTGTTCTAGAAATCCAGTTTTTTCGCGGAAAACTTAACACGTAGCCTTATGTGTGGGACAAACTTTCAATGCGTTTTTCTCAGCTCGCTGTTTTTGCATACGGGACATTTATGCGAACATAGGCAGATAAGTGTTATTTATACAAATAATTGATGCCGGTTGGTGTTGCTAGTTAACATGAATTTACTAATAATTATTCATTAAAATCTTCCAATGCATTGGAATTTTGAGTTTGAACTGAAGAATAAAGAAGAAGCAAAAACTTACATTGGACCTAATGTATATTTTGAAATAGATGTAAGGCGGTTGCTAATATTTTTTAAACCTTATGCCTCCCCACTTCCTTTCTTCAAATCGGGCCGAAATCGTGTGATCAACAGAAAATAATTTTGTAATACAATTTAGGCCGTTGCAAATATTTTTCAAAGTTTATGAAAATCTTTAAAAAAAACAAAATTTACACAAATCTTTATAAACTCGAAAAAAAGATTAACAACGTTTTTTAATCATATTTTTTTAAACAAAACTCTTCTAAATTTGCAATTGATTAAATGTGCTTTAAGATTTCGAAAAATCGATGCATCACAAAATTTTACTTTAATAATACTTTAATAATAGTCTTTTCTGAAATGATGCTATCATGTTAAAATATTAAACCAGAGTAGTAAAATGTATTTTGGCTTTGGTAAAGTTGTCGCTTAGTTAACTATCGCTCACAAATAAAACATATTTTATTTTAAACCTCTGAGCAATTCTTTGCAAAATCTGTTTTTTTTTTAATTAGAATTTTTGTAATTCTTAATCCGGCTGAAACTGTTTTGTTGCCCTCGGTATGCCCAAAGAAGCCAATTTGCATCATTAGTTTGTCCATATAAATAATTTTCTATTCAAATTTGACAGCTGTCCAGTCCATACAATAATGATCTATGAAAATTTAAAAATCTAAATCTTTTGATCTGTATTTTTGTCATCGATTTGGTGTCTTCAACAAAGTGATACACCGTCAAAAATAATGGTTATTTTTAATTTCACTTTTTGCCACTAAAGTTAATTTTCAAACAATCACATATGTTTTAGAACACTTCAAATTCCAACATTTCAAAAATTTCCCGAATCTTTGACCGCGTTTAACAATTTTTGAATTAATTTTTTTTTATCGAATTATTGGTTTCTATGTGAAATCAAATTTGGACTCAAAAAGTACTTAATGAAATTTTAATAAAGTGCAGAGCAAATCTCTCTGATTTCGGTGACTCGATTTTTTTTTGTATTTTTTAATTCGACTGAAACTTTTTTGGTGCCTTCGGTATGCCCAAAAAAGCCATTTTGCATCATTAGTTTGTCCATATAATTTTCCATACAAATTTGGCAGTTGTCCATACAAAAATGATGTATGAAAATTCAAAAATCTGTATCTTTTGAAGGAATTTTTTAATCGATTTGGTGTCTTCGGCAAAGTTGTAGGTATGGATATGGACTACACTGAAAAAAAATGATGCACATAAAGAAATGTTTGGTGATTTTTTATTTAACTTTTTGTCACTAAAACTTGATATTTAATATTTTTAATTTTTTTTATTTTTTGATATGCTTTAGAGGACATCAAATGCCAACTTTTCAGAAATTTCCAGGTTGTGCAAAAAATCTTTGAGCGAGTTATGAATTTTTAAATGAATACTGATTAAAAAAAAAATCGAAAAGCTGGTCGCAAAAAAATTTTTAACTTAATTTTTCGATGTAAAATCAAATTTGCAATCTAAAAGTACTTTAGTAAAATTTTGATAAAGTGCACCGTTTTCAAATTAAATCTATTTTTAGGTGACTTTTTTGAAAAAAAGTCGCAGTTTTTGATTTTTTTAAATTAGTGCACATGTTTGCCAACTTTAAAAATAAAACTTTTTAAAAGCTGAGAAAATTCTCTATATTTTGCATTTTTAAATTTTGTTGACACGACCCTTAGTTGCTGAGATATTGCCATGCAAAGGTTTAAAAACAGGAAAATTGATGTTTTCTAAGTCCCACCCAAACAACATACCATTTTCTAATGTCGATATCTCAGCAACCAATGTTCCAATTCCCAATGTTAAAATAAGAAACATTCGTGAAATTTTCCGATCTTTTCGAAAAAAATATTTTCAAAATTTTTAATCCAAGACTAACATTTCAAAAGGGCCAAAAATTAAATTTTACGCCCTTTTAAAATGTTAGTCTTGGGTTAAAATTTTTTTAAATATTTTTTCGAAAAGACATATAAAAAAATTAAAAATAGTGCTTTTTTGCAATTCAAGATTCAGTGACAAATAGTTAAATAACAAATCATTTAAAAAATTTACCGTGCATCATTTTTTTCAGTGTAGTCTATATCCATACCTACAACTTTGCCGAAGACACCAAATCGATCAAAAAATTCCTTCAAAAGATACAGATTTTTGAATTTTCATACATCATTTTTGTATGGCCAGCTGCCAAATTTGTATGGAAAATTATATGGACAAACTAATGTTGCAAAATGGCTTCTTTGGGCATACAGAAGGCACCAAAAATGTTTCAGTTGGATTAAAAATTACAAGAATTAAAATTTAAGAAAAAAGACTGTTTTCGTAGAGAATTGCTCTGCAACGTTTTCAAGTTACACCCATTTTTAGGTAACTTTTTCGGAAATAGTTGCAGTTGTTCATTTTTTTTAAATTTGTTCCCATGTTTTCCCACAATGAAATTTTATTTTTTTGAATGTTTATTAAATTCTCTATATTTTGCTTTATGGAACTTTGTTAAAATATCAAAAATTAGTGAAATGTTCCAATCTTTTCTGAATATATTTTCAATTTCAAATAAATCAAGACTAACATTTCAAAAAGGCGTATTATTAAATTACTGACCCTTATTAAGTAATAGTCTTGAGTTAATTAAAATAAAAAATATATTTTTCGAAAAGGTTGGAAGAATTCACGAATGTTTCATATTTTCACATTAAAAATCGGACCACTATCGACATTAGAAAATGGTGGGTTGTTTGTGTGAGACTTGAAAACATCAATTTTCCCGTTTTTTTTATCTTTGCATGGCAATATCTCAGCAACTTAAAGGTCGCATCAACAATGTTAAAACAAGTTAAATATTAAGAATTTGCTCAGCAGTGTTTTGATTTTTTTTTGAAAAAAGTATTCCTTCAAAAAAAATTATAAATTGGTCATTGATTTTTTGTACATTCCGGAAATTTCTGAAATGTTTTCATTTGATGTCCTTTAAAACATATCAGAAAATAACTGAAAATAAAATTGTATTTTTTGCAAAACAAGTAAAAGTGACAAAAAGTGAAATTTAAAATCACAAAAAATTACCGTGTATTATTTTTTCAGTGTAATCCTTATCCATACCTTCAACTTTGCCGAAGACACCAAATCGATTCTTCAAAAGATAAAGATATTTGAATTTTTATGTATCATTTCTGTATGAAAAGTCGCTAAATTTTTGCAAAATGGCTTTTTTGGGGATACCGGATTAAAAAATAAAAACAAAAATAATCGAAAGACCGAATCTCAGAGAATTGCTGCTCTGTTGATTTTTTGCCTTTAAAATAACTCAAAAAATGAACTTTTAGATTTGTTGTTTGATAGTTATGATTAAAAAAATCGATCAAATAAAAAATAAAAAAATTGGTTGATTTCAACATAACCTCAAATGTATCTTTATTTTCTTAAGAGAAAGTATGTAGTTTTTCTTAAATCGGAAAATTTCTTTTCCATACTAAATTGGGGAGGCACAAACCACCTAAATGTGGCTTAAGTTACGTTTTTCTCAATTTATGCAATTAATGCAGTTTCATAATTTAATGAATTGCAAATTTGTGCCTGCAAATGGAAATGCGTAAATTTATAATTTTGTTGGTACATCTCAAAATAAAAAAAACGGCAATTTCAACAATGTTTGAATCAATAAACAAAGTTGATGTTGCTTTTGAAGTAAACAAAGAACGTGAAATTTAAAATATTAATTATTGGATCTCATTTCAACATGTAACGCAAAAATATTTGCCAACAAATCAATAAGTCAAGCAGATTTAATTGAATATTGATAGCTTATTTACGACATGTGTTTTTATTTTTCCTGCCTTCGCACAATCCATCGGCAATGCACAAACGATTGCACCTTAATTATTGATCAATGGAAATAAAAGTACACCAACTGTAAAGCAGTAACATTTTTATTAATTGAAACGAAATTGGAAAGCCGAACAACTATGTAAGGGTGGTGGAACAATCAACGCAGCAGTGTTGCATCTGCAACACAGAGCTGATTACAGCTTTGGTGAAAGTGTGTGCAGCTTCATCCGGCACACATTTCCCTGAAATGTGATACGATAAATAAGTTCAAACAACAAACAGACGCTTTCAACAACAGACAGCAGGCACCACTACAGCACATTTGCATTAATTATGCGAAGAATATTCATTTGCCGATAACGACGACACACAACAGTAACTATTACACCGGGACGTAAATGTGTTTGTGTGTGTGATCCTTAAAGTAACCGCACACAAAGGCACAACTTTTCATCGCCGGGGCTCTGACGTCTTCCGGTAATCAAAGCTTAGCCTAAGTCGCAAGACAAACAAAACTAGTCACATATTTGCATATTGAGGGGGACACACACACACTCACGGAGTTACACGCAGCTATATATAGTTACAGTTACATATATTCATTCATTCCGTTGAGTGCTGTGCTGGTGTTTGCTGGTGAGAGTGCGTTTATTGTGTTTGCACAATGTCACAAAATCAGTTCAAGTTTTGTGGAGGAGGCGAATTGGTTACGTGCTTCCGACTCTGATGTGGCAGTGTTGTCAGCTTTTTTTTTTTTATTATTTTTAAATAATTTTAGGAATGTTTCTTCATGTTTACTAGTTAATAACCTCCCTCAAATGGAAATCATTTCAGCTTTTTTATGACAACAAAAAAAAACGCCAAAAGCAAATCAGTCCTCAAAAAATTGCACTAAACCCAAAATATAACAACACTGCCCTAGAAAATACCGCAAAAATGGGACAACTTTCCAAACAACTGACAACTGTGACCGGTTCTGAGGGAATGGGTCGATGATGGGCGTTATGATAGCTTTTACGGTGCTAACGTTCCTCCTGGGGGCCCTCTAGCTCCGGTGGCGGGCAGCCATGACCGGTTCGAGCTCCACTCTACGAATCCACTGTGAACACTACACATTTTACCGGGCTCTGGACCGGAAGATAAAGGCTTGATGTAATTTTCCAATTTTGTTTGGGGGGTGGTTTGTGTGTGTGTGTGTGTGTGTGTGAAAGAACTTTCCCCTTTTCCCTCCGCGCGACACACAAGTTTTTCACGTTGACTTTGTCTTTGGTGAGGCGAGCACAAGTTTTCTAGCTATTGTTATTAACTATTTAGATTATATATATCCCCAAGCTGGGTTGTAATCAAAAGTGCCGGGACTTTAACTGGCAGAGCAGCAGAGAGGAGAGGAAGGAGTCTCTCTATTCGTGGAGGAATTTTCAGAATGGAACGCAAACTTGGCAAACATCTCCATTTGCGAGCTGCGGGCCACGGATGGGTTTCGCGCTTTTCAGGAGTGACATTGTGAGAAATTAAGCAATAAGTTAACACAATTAAATTGGTATTTTTTTGAAAAAAAAAAAAAAATAAGAAAGAGTAATACTTTTCACGAACTGAAAAATGCTATCTTATCCCATAGTAATATTTATGTAATTAATGTTATATTTGATGTCAACCGCCTGCTTAGTTCCATAATAATACCATTTCCTGTCTTGGTACAGAAAAAAAAATACTTTGAAGTTTCACATTTTTTTATCAAATCATTGCAAATTTGCTGAGAATTCTAGAAAATTTGAATAGAAAATAACACTTATTATTTTTTAACACACAAATAGGGGAAATTCTCCTAACTTTCGATAGAAACTTGATTGCTCACTTCTTATTGAGCTATTTATAACTCGATTTCAGTTGAAGACGAATTTAATTAGCTTTAATTGAATGTAAAAGTTCTGACCTGCCAACATTAGAGGAACGCTGGAATTAGATGCTGTTCCCCTTAATCACATTTTGATAAATTTTGTGGTTTTTCCGTCCATTTTTGTTTTCCGGTCTTCAGAAGGTTATTTTAGGCATAGTTGTTCTACGCAAAACTAAATTTCTCTTGTTTTATTTTTTACTTCTTACATTTTTTATATGCCTCTTTGAAATTCCAAAAATGGCTAAAAAATATATTTTGGCTAATTTTTAAATCGATTTCCCACAGAAGCGGGATGGGATTAAAGAAAGTTAAACTCCGTTTTTTATACTGAAAATCTAAAGTTTTATGATAATTGTTCGATAAGATTTTACACACAAAATAACAATTTTTGCATCATGGATCTAAAATTTTTTGAAAAATATTTAAGAGCAACTCTCTACGAAATCGGCCGATTTCGACCATTTTAATTTTTTGTATTTTTGGATTTGACTCAAACTTTGTGGGGGCCGTCCCTATGACCTAATAAGCTATTTTGTGTCATTGGTTCACCCATACAAGTCTCCATACAATTTTGGCAGCTGTCCATACAAAAATGGTATGTAAATATTCAAACAGCTGTAACTTTTGAGTGAATTTTCTGATCAATTTGGTGTCCTCGGCAAAGTTGTAGGTATTGTTGAGGACTTTTGAGAAATAAAGAGGTACACGAAAAAAAAAATTGCAGATTTTTTTTATCAACTTTTTTTTCACTAAAACTCAATTTCCCAAAATACGTATTTTTTGATTTTCGAGATTTTTTGATATGTTTCAGGGGACAAAAATCCGCAACTTTTGAGCCATAGAGAAACATGGTCAAAAAATCTGCCGCCGAGTTATGATTTTTTGAAAAAATAGTGATTTTTTAAAAAAATCGAAGTTTCATGCAAAAACATGCAAAATTGAATTTGCAATCGAAAAGTACTTTACAGATTATTTGATAAAGGGCTCCGTTTTCAAGGTATAGCCACCGAAAGTTTGATTTTAGCGAAATATTTGCAGTTTTTCAATTTTTAAAAATAGTGACCATGAGTGACCATTTCTAAATTTTTTTTTTGAAAAGTTCAGAAAATTTGCTATAAAATTGTCTAAGACATTGAACATTGGACCTCTGGTTGCTGAGATACAGCGGCTTAAAGAAAAAGAAACACGAGAATTGAAGTTTTCTAAGTCTCACCCAAACAGCCCACCATTTTCTAATGACGATATCTCAGCAATTAATGGTCCGATTTTCAATGTTAATACATGAAAAACGAAATTGATTTTATAGCTGTCGGCCACCATTGCTTGTACCAACCACTAGTGTCTTCCTTTTATCTACAAAGAATTCGCCGCCCTGGGCTCCTAAGTGTATGAAAGTATGGCACGGAGCGGCAACTTTGCCGAAGACACCAAATTGATCAGAATTGATCACTCAAAAGTTACAGCAAGAATATTTACATACCATTTTTGCATGGACAGCTGCCAAAATTGTAAGGAGGCTTGTATGGGTGAACCAATGACACAAAATAGCTTATTAGGTCATAGGGAAGGCCCCCACAAAGTTTGAGTCAAATAAAAAAATACAAATAAAATCCATTTCCGGTTTTGGTAGAGAATTGCTCTTATGTTCAAGAACTAAAGCAGAACAATTGTTTGCATATTTATTAATTGTGGAAAAACGTATTTATATCAATTTATATCCCGAGAAATGTTAAATTTATTGAAAATTGTTCAATTTCTCATTAATACTATAAATAAGTTTGATTAGTTAATAGCTTGATAGCTTGAAAAAGTCAAATTTCAGTACTAAAATTTTATAATTGTATAAAAAATACAAAAAATATCTTAATTGGTTTTTTGTTAATTAACTCAAGTTAATTAAAAAAAAACGATAAATTACCATCTTCCCACGATTAGGGTTACATTAAATTCTTTTTTAATTCTCTAACGGTCATTCATACACAAAAAAAGAATATTACCTCTTTATTCGTGTAATATTCCATAAAAAATGTGTAAAAATGTGAACCTGATGAATATTCATCATAAACTGATGAAAATTCATCATTTTCTGGGGTAAAATTTATCATTTATTTTGCCACAAAATCTGTCACCATTTCCTGATGAATATTACCATCATTTTTTTCTGTGTATGCATATCGTAACATCGTATGCCAAACAAATAAGTTTTGTCCAATGTCTATCCCGGGTAATTGAAAAAAAAAAACACGGAAAATCCTGAGATTTTTTAAGGAATGGGAAATGGGATAAATTACCATATATTCTACATTTTACTAGTGCAAATGATCATAAAATTGGGTTTATTAATCAATGGGTCCATTTTTTTGCATATTTAACTTAAGATTTATAAATTACAACTTGTATGTTTAAATCTTAAACCAAAAAAATAAAATTAAAAAATCTATTTGTAAAAAAATATACAATGTAGATTGTATTTAAAGCAATAAGGTAATTGAAAATTATTGTAATTTTGAAAAGCTCTTGAAAACTCGTACACTGTCAGTTATGAATTATAGTTTTTTTTATTCAAGTCATATTCAAGATAAACTAGACATTTTTCACCATTGAAATCCCTGTTATAAAATTGATCACAATTTATTCATTGCAATTAATGATGACACTTTTTATGTTTTTTTTTTTACTGCATTTGTTATATGACATTAAGATAAATTTCAAACTCACTCTTGAAAACATTGTTGAATATTTTTGTAAAATAAAAACGGGTAATTCTCCACCAACTTACACGAAATCGGAACAAGTTGCCCCGACCCCTCTTTGATTTTCGTGAAATTTTGTTCTAAGAGATAATTTTGGTCCCTGATCACGAACCCGAGGTCAATTTTTCGATATATCGTGACGGTGAGACGGTACGACCCCTTTCATTTTTTTTTGGTTTTTTACTAAGACACGTTTTTCAGTGAATTGTAGTTGGCAACCGTGAAGAGATAGAAATTTGGTGTCAATGGGACTTTTGTGTAAAATTAGACGCTTGATTTGATGGCGTACTCAAAATTCCGAAAAAAGCATTTTTCATAAAAAAATAAAAAAAAAGTTTAAAAATCGCTGCCATTTCCCGTTATTCAACTGTCAAAAATCGTGAGACATGTCATTTTATGGGAAATTTAATGTACTTTTCGAATCTGAAATAACCCAGAATGTTCAGTTTTTCATTCAAAACAAAATTTTATATTTTGAAATTACGTGTTTTTTCTAACTTTGCAGGGTAACATTTTAGAGTGTAACAAAGTTCTACAAAATTGTAGAGCAGACAAAAAAAATGATATATAAACATAAGGGGTTTGCATGTATTTTTCACGAGTTGTCAGAATTCTACAAAAAAGTTTTTTGAAAAAGTTATGATTTTGACCATTTTTGACCAGTTTTTCGAAATTTTAACCCCAAAAACTCAATCGTGTGCTTTTGAAAGTATTTTTTTTCGGAAAGTTCAGCTAATTTTGCATAAGAATGACCCCTTTGGGCGATTGTTGTGGCTCAATTTTTGAGGGTCCTGCCAATAACCAATCCCAAAATTATGGAATTTCCAATGAAATGTATGCTTCAAAACTGTAGATTTTATTTTAAGTTTCTGCCACCTTCTTCATCTTCTTCACAGGGAAAAAATATTATTGAACATGTACAATTTTCTTCAATCTATTTTGAATATGTTTTTTGGGACTTTGGGACTACTGAAGAAGACATAAAAAGCATTGAATTACAAATTAATAAAAAATATTACCTTTCTTGAAAGTTTTGAATACAAAGTATCATATAGTAATTTTGAATCAACATGTTCAAAGCTAAGCAAAGAGAAAAAAAAATAACTTTTGCATGAAAATCTTATACATTATTAAATCTGAATTTTTGATCATCAGCCATCGTCATGCGCATGAAACCCATTTGACATTTTTTTCAATTCAAGTATGAGGCTGGTACAAATTTTATTTAAAGTTTTTGTCTCCCCCTAACGATGGCAGATTATTTTATTGGAGATATGTATTTTCTAAAAAATAAATCTGTTTTTTATCTGTATCATTTTAAAAACTTCTACAGCAGATTTAAGTTTTTTAGTCATATTAAAGCATAATTCAATTACAAGATTGTTGAAATTATTAAATATAATCAATTCAAAAACAAATCTGTAAATACAGATTTTTGTGATTTATGGGATCACAAAATCTGTAAAATACAGATTAATCTGTAAAACTGGCATAGCTGTCTAAAATCTTTAAATTTTAATTTCTTTTGATTCAACCTTTTAAGTGCAATAATTTCCACCTTACCCCAGCTCTACATTGTCACAATCGCATCGTCTGTCTGTCTGTTTTCCCGCCCCGAAACGCGGTGTAATACAAATATGACAAGATAGCGGAGTTTGAAACACTTTATGTTAAAATAATAATCTTAATCATCCGTGGGTTTGTACCCCTCCCACGTGCCACCACCCACTACTACCCATCCATTGCCGCCCTGGGCGACTGAGTTGAGCACACTTTGGGTAAATAGTTAGCTGAAGATGTGGCTGCAAGGGGGTAGTACGAAATGTAAATTAGGGGTCGTTTGCTGTGTGTGAGTGTGTGTGTGTGCGGTTCGTTGGCTCTATGAAAGTGATGCTGTTTCAATTAAAGATATGGGTAATGTGTATGTGTGGGTGAGTGTGGATCTGAGCAAGTGTGGATGTGGCTTAAGGGGACAGGGAAAGTGTCTTATCAAGACCAAGATTCAATTGTAGTTATCTGCAACAGGCACGGGGGGAGAGTATCCATAGTGAACTCCTCATTTTCCTATGTAAACACTATGGAAAGGGATACACTGATTTCATTATGAAAACAAACAGCACAAGTTCGTTATAATTTGGTAATTAGGCAAACATTAGCTTTGGAACAGTGGGTAAGCACATATTCTTATTTTTTTCATTCACCATTTGATGGTTTTTGCTCAAAATTTAAGAAAATTTGTATGCAATTAAATGTATAAATAAAAGACTAGTTACAAGTTACAACATTCGAATATATTTTCTACATCAAACCGTCTCAATCGACTGCTTTTCGGTAAATTTACTCTTCGACTTCAGCACCATAAAACTTACTGAATCGAAAAATCCTCCACACTGCTGCTAATAGCACCGATCACGACGGTAAATTTGGACTAGGAAAGCTTCGCCCTCAGATGTTGACAAATATCTCCAGATTCCTTTCAAGAGGATAGGCAAAAGCTCATCCCACTCCGCGCACCCACCCCAAGTCTGGTGCAAAATCTGCTGCGATGCACAATTTTTCCGCTAAATTTCCCTCCCATAAGTACACTTTAGGTCGGGAGAGACGAGTATGACGCCACGCCGTAAGTTGTTCAAGGGAAAGTTTACTTATTCGAAAATCGTAGACTTTTACGAAGACGACAAAAACGACGGTGACGACGAAGACATAAATCCCGGCTCTTAAAAGCATAAGCTGATCTGTTCGATTTTTTTTTTCTTTCATGCTACCGGCAAATCCTTTTTATGGCCTACCTATAATAATAAATATGATACACTTTTTGATGAACCATTGCAGGGTGGCGACACGAGTTGATGGGTGGTGGGAGGAAAAACCACGAGAACCACACTGCTGCTGCTGCTGGGAGGAAAAGTAAAAATAGGATACACATTTCGAGCCGGGATAAAACACACTCTTCGTTGGGAGAGTCCTGCCTTGGCAGGGGGTTGCGGAAATGGACTGGGGAAACTGTCTGGTCTGGGGATGTAAGAAGGCGAAAATCGCTCGTGTGGCCAAAAAAATCCCTCGGAGACGATATTCGGAGTCTATAAAATTTTATCTATCACATAAATTCTTGGCACAGAATTATTAAATTTGATTACATGCACGATTAGATTTTAAAGAACGATGTAGGAAGTGATTCGATTTTGGTTATCTATTTTTTCCTCTCGAGAGCACCCGGTTGCCAATGCCAGCGGGAAGGTATTCGAATAAATCGAGCAATCGAATTATGCCCTCGTTGACTATCTACTAGAAGTAGTTCTTTTCCCCCCTGATGGCCCCAAATATCTTCAATCGAAGTGCTTTCCAAAAGCAAATAACTCGGGGCCAGATAAGGGCGAAATCTTTGCCGTTGAGTTTTTTTGCAGCCACTTTGGGAACACCTTTTTTGCTGAATTGAATTTGCTACCGTCGTCTTTCTCGATGATAAATTGAATGTGAAATCATTTCATGCGAATTTAAGATCTAGGAGCACTCCAACCCTCCTCGATTGCAGTGAATTTTATTTGCATACGATATCGTACGATAGTATGTCTGCACGAGCAACTTTTCTAATGGATTGGATTCGATTGCTTCTAGAATGAATCGGTAATGAATTTAATTGCTCAATAAAATCACGCTCGAGCAATTGTTGTAATTGGAGGTGTGCATAAATTATGACTTTCAAGAATAAACTTTCAACAGGTGAGTTTTAAAAAAATATGTTCTCATCATTAATCACAACGCATGACTGGTGTAAATGCTGCTGTCATAGCTATTATTGATTTATGAGTTAATTTAATCCATTTAAAAAAAATTCTAGGACAATCTCTTCAAAAAAAAATTAAAATAAAAGCAATGGCACTTTTTATGGTTGAATTTGGCTGATTACTGTCAATTATGTAGTTATTCCAGCTAAATTAATTCCTGAAACAGTAAAATTTGAAACCCACTAAAAAAGATGAAGAGTTGAAATGCATTCTGTACATTTGAGAACACTGCCATGAGATGTCGGTTTTACCAGAGTCTGCTTATTTTCATCAAATCCACAAAGGAGTTGTTTTGGGAGTTGGATTCGGGGTGGCTGGAATAGGGAATTTTTAGTTTTTAACAGTTTGATCACAAGGTTATTTTTGTTCAAATCATTTTGGCATAGAGCAATCCATGTCAAATAGGGAATCGGTTGTACCCGACCCTCTCCGATTTCAATGAAACTTTGTAGACATATTATCCTAGGCATATATAAGCCATTTTTGTGTATATGTATATGGATCCAGTAACACTCGATAATGACATTTGAGAAGGGCGTACGTGTTTTCAATATTTTTGTTTTTCGTAATTTAAATATTGCTGTATCTCGAAGCCGTTGCATCGAATCAAAAAGTGGTCGAAGACAAACTTGTAGGAAATTGGACGGGCTTTCCGAAAAAAAATACACTGAAAGAAAAAAACAATCCACTTGTATGAGATATTTTTATTTTTAAGTTTAAAAGTTAAATTTGAAGGTGAGCCCACTATTTTTTTCGCTCAAAATTTTTGTGAGAATAGCCTAAGATGTAACAAAAAGACTCACGAAAAATGCAGGATGGAGCAACTCACCTAAAAAAATACAAAAATCATTTACTGAAACTGTTTTTTTTTCAAAACTGTTCTTAACGTCAAAATTTTCAAAAGCCGAATACGGGAATCGATTCTCCAGACAATTTTACATAAATGTCTCCATATTGACCATTGTCTTAAGTCCAATCCTTGTGAAGTTACAGCGGTTTTAAAAATAAAAATGTTGAAAAAATTGGTTTTTTGATGGTTTTTGGCAATTTCTATATAACGGACTTGATTTTTCAGTTTCGAAAATATTTTTACCGAAAAGCTCGTCCAATTTCCCATAAGTTTGTCTTTGATCACATTTCAATTGGATGAATGGGTTTACAGATATAAGCTAATTTATTATCCAGGTTACTTTACTACACTGAAAAAATGTTATGTTTGAATTATGAGCTATGTAATTAGCTTATATCTGTAAGCCCATACATCCAAATGAAATGTGGTCAGACTCAAACTTATGGAAAATTGGACGAGCTTTTCGGTAAAAATATTTTTGCAATTCCGTCATGAAACTACTTACTTTTCCTGTCATTATTGAACGACGAAATAGCCTACTTTTCTGTACCAAAAACAACGGAATCGAATAGCAACACTTTTCAAAATAAATGCTGAAAAGTTCTACTTTTCAGCACTCAAATGGGTGCTGAAAAGTTGAACTTTTCAGCACTTGTTTCGAAAAGTAACACTTTTCAACATTTTTTTGATTTAAACAATTTATTGACAAAATACATGAAAATTTGAAACAAAATTTCACTCAGTGTGTGTTTTTTGGAATTGCAAAAAAGGTTGTATGGAGCTCGTTGCAAAACTTGATTTTTTTCAGCACTCTTCGTATTTATCCAACTCGGTGAACCTCGTTGGATAAATGTACGACTCGTGCTGAAAAAATCCTCTTTTTGCAACTTGTTGCATAAACTACTATTTCGAAACCGAAAAATCAAGTCCGTCATACAGAAATTGCCAAAAACCATCAAAAAACCTATTTTTTCAACATTTTTATTTTTCAAACCGCTGTATCTTCACAAGGATTGGACTTAGGACAATAGTCAATATGGAGACTTTTATGTAAAATTGTCTGGAGAATCGATTCCCGTATTCGGCTTTTGAAAATTTTGACGTTTAGAGCAGTTTTGAAAAAAACAGTTTCAGTAAATGATTTTTGTATTTTTTAAGTGAATTGCTCTATCCTGCATTTTCGTGAGGCTTTTTGTAACATCTTAGGCTATTTTCACAAAAAATTTGAGCGAAAAAAAATGTGAGCTCACCTTCAAATTTAACTATTAAACTTAAAAATCAAAAAATCTCATAAAAGTGGAGTGTTTTTTTCTTTCAATGTATTTTTTTCGGATAGCCCGTCAAATTTCCTACAAGTTTGTCTTTGACCACTTTTTGATACGATGCAACGGCTTCGAGATACAGCAATATTTAAATTACGAAATACAAAAATATTGAAAACACGTACGCCCTTCTCAAATGTCATAATCGAGTGTTACTGGATCCATATACACAAAAATTGCTTATATATGCCTAGGATAACATGTCTACAAAGTTTCATTGAAATCGGAGAGGGTAAAAAAAAAGTACCTAAAAAATTCCTGTTTTGGGCTGGAATTGCTCCATACCAAAAAAATCATCAACCTCTTTAGAATATCATTTTTTAAATAATTGTTCAAATAATTATTTACAAAAAAACTTCCTTAAATCAGCCCAATCTGAGCCCCAAAGTCACGCTGTGCGGGGTCACGTTGGACGCGTTGATCACGTCGATGGCCGGAATCATCATCACCGAAAGAAAGAAAAACACCTCAAAGTGCTGCGAGGTAAACATTCCGCAATAAACTGGGCAAACCATGTTGTTTTTTCACCTGTCGAGCGTTATGATTCTGTTTCGTATGAACGCAACTCCTCACTTCCGGCGTGAACGCGCAAAAGTGGAAAAACGTTTCTCGATTTCGATGCGAAAACAGCTGAAATAATTTCCCACCCCTCCACCGACTGGGTAATCATAATAACCACACTGGTTAACAGGGTGGCTTGACTAAAGGTAATTCGAAACTTCACGTACAGGTAAGAAAAACAGACAGCTTAAATAAGGTAAATGCTGGGTGGTAGCCTATAGTAACCTAACTGTAGTTTGATGGTGAATTGAAAGAGTATAAAAAAGCATCTTAAGGTGGGGGTGAACTAAACGATTTCATGAAAGCATTATCATCTCGTGAATGAAATGATGAAAACCAAGCCCAGTTGAATTACCCTGCATTTTATAACACCTTTCCACTACCTTGCGAGCCAGGCTTTTTGTAGAGTCAAACCAGCCAAAATCGCAACACAAAGGCTTTTCCCGCTCCTCAAGTACTTCATAAAGCTCGAATTGGACCCCCTTTTTTCAAACCAAGTGACAATGATGGCAACTCTTCATTGTGGTGGTGGCACCAAATGCAAAACTCAAACAGAGACTCAGCTGAAAATATCTTTTTGATTAATTTCAAAAGTTTGCTTCACGCGGTAGCTTTAATTTCCTCTGCTCAGGTGGAGCAACTCTTCCGTCAAAAGGGAGGGGGAAAATCCACCCAGGAAAGGATTTCTCGTTGCTGCTTCCGCTGGAGCAGGAGAGGAGCAGGGAGCGCTGCAGCTGGGATGGGTAAAGTTTTCCCCTCGGTGACGTTTACATGTTTTGGTCTACACGTGGTTCCTAGAAATAGATCTGGGGTGAATTTCTACGCCCAAACGTGCCCAAACCTTCTGACTTAAAGGAAACTTTCCGTTTCTTTTGAAAAATGTAATGTGTTCAAGCTTTGTCGTAACATGAACAAGTAAAAATCATTTCTAGAGTTTTTTTATGGACCGATAAGCTTTTGTGTTATATATGTTTATAGGACCTTTGTTGTAAAATATTTCATGAAAACGGTGCGCATTATTGAAAATATATTTTTAAATTTCGGCCGGAGTTATGTTCAATCTCAGTTTACCCAGGTTGGAAATTTTTGAGACGAGATTTGTCTGATCACGGGCCAAATCTAGAGATTAGGTCATTAGGTCATTACATCTACAATCCTGGAGTTTTTTTTGAAAATGTCCAATAAACCAAATTTCCAGTTTTTGCTTTTTGGGTGTTTTTAGAACCGCCTTGAGTCAGGGGTATTGAAAAACACCCAAAAAGCAAAAACTGAAAAATTGGTTTATTGGTCCTTTTCAAAAAAAAAAAAAAAACTCCAGAATCAAACTTAAGCGTTCGCTGTCTGATATCGAAGTAACAAAGCAAACAGAGGCAAAAGTGACAGACGCACCATTCTACGATTTGTCATTGTAGATTAGTTTAAAGAGTCGTCGCCCTGGTATGGGTAAAGTTCTATACCACGCCTACTTCGGCAGAGTATTATTTAGACTCTCAATCCAATGATTCGAGTTTGAATCCCGAAGTGGAAGAGAGATACGTTGTAAAAGTGGTTTGGATTGTTTCACTATTTAAGCCTCCATAACCTAAAGCCGAATAGGAGTTATGCAGAGACCTTAAAGACAAAGCTATTTAAAGAATGATGTTAGTGTTGATATTTGAGTTTTATTTGACGTTTACTTAATTTAAAATTCCTTAAAAATAACCGCGAGCATTACCAAATAAATCATCAATCCTAAGCTATTTTTGTGTTTCAAAATATAAAACATGTAACGAGGTAGCACACAAGTAACGAAATCTGAACTATCTTGTGTTTATATGAACAGCAATTAAAAATTAAAACTCGTCATTTTTAAAATTTTCAAAAAATTGCAAAAGTTTCTTTGGCATTAATAGTTACATCTTTTTTATTGAATTGCCCATTAAGGTGGCCCTAGCCATGTAAAAAAAATAGAGCGTCCAATTTCCCGGGGATAAAAAATTCCCGGGAAACGGGAAATTTTCAACCGATTTCCCGGAAAATCCCGGGAATTCCCGGGAAATTTGAAATTTATCGAAAATGATTCTGATCCCGCTTCTGATAAATATTTTGCAACAAAATTGTATAGAACAGCAACTTAAATGGTCCAAATGAGTGTGATGACTTAACTGCTTGTAAAAAATCATATAACTTTAAGAAAATATACAAACTTTAATTTTATATGCTGTCTCGTACCAAGTAAAAAAAATCGTTCGTATTTCTTGTTATGAAGTGTTATTTTTCAAATCAAGGTGTTTGGAAATTGAGTAAGATCTGGTTTCAGCTTATGAATAAAAAGATAATCATTGAATTTAGCTTAAGAATCTAACTTCTCGTGCTTTTTTAATTGAGATACTATTTCATTTTCAATTGAATTTTTAATTGAAATACTAGTTTATTTTCATTCTATAATAGCGTTATTTTTGTTGCCCATCAAATAAGCAAGATCTGTTCCTAGTTGTGATTGCTTCAGAAATAAATACTATCAGAATCAAACCTTAACATGCAATTTACAGACAAGTTAACAAATTGAATATGAACAGTCGATTGAAATGAATAAAATCAAACAAGGTTCTCTCATTATTTTTTCTTGTATATTTTCAAAATATTGGTGCCAAACAATAGAAAATTTATACTTCCACTTTAATTTCGGGAATTCCCGGGAAATTTACAAATTTCCCGGGAAACGGGAATTATATATTTTCGGAAAATCCCGGGAATTCCCGGGAATTTTTTTCCCGGGACGGGAAATTGGACGCTCACACGAAATCAGGAAAAGTTGCCCCGACTTCTCTTCAATTTGCGTGAAACAATGTTGTAAGGGGTAACTTTTGTCCCTGTTTGTTTTTTGATATCTCGTGACGGAGGATATTCATAAAAATCACGAGTTATCGCGATTTTACGAAAAAAACGTTTTGAAAAAGTTACTTTTTGCGTCTCTTTGTTTCTTCGTCCGTGTCTGTCGCTGGTGACCATGAACGGCCATGATCAACGACGACCAACCTTTTCAAAACATTTTTTTCGTGAAATCACGATATCTCGCGACGGTTACAAGCAAACCCCTTGAGTTTTTTACATCATTTTTTTTGTAATTGTCTGCTTTACAACTTTGAGAACATTGTAACACTTTTAAAAATAACCCTGCAAAGTTAGAAAAAAACACGATATTTTAAAATGAAAATTTTTGTTTTAAAATGAAAAAATTACCCTTCTGGGTCAATAATTATTCGAAAAGTAAATTAAATTTTCCTTAAATTACATGTTCCAACATTTTTTACAGTTGAGTAACGGAAAACGGCAGAGTGTTTAAAACTTTTTTAGTGTTTTTTCGATGAAAAATACGTATTTTTCGAAATTATGAGTACGCCATCAAATCAGACGTCCGATTTTGCATAAGTCTTTTTGACACCAAATTACTATCTCATCACTGTTTCAGGCTGCAAAATATTGAAAAACACCTCTTTTTTTGCATGTTCAAAACTGAAAGGGGTCGTACCACCCCTCCGTCACGAGACATTAAAAAACGGACCTCGAATTCGTGATCAGGGAAAAAAAGTTACCCCTTAGGAAAAAGTTTTACGCAAATCGAAGAGGGGTCGGGCAATCGCTGTGTGAGTTGGCGGAGAATTACACATTACTTAAAAATGTGTAAAAATGTGAACCTGATGAAAATTCATCAGAAACTGATGAATATTCAGCAATTCCTGTTATAATATTACACTTTTTTTGACACAAAATCTGTAACCTGTTCCTGATGAATATTATCATCATTTTGTTCTGTGTATTTCAACCGATTTCAGCTTTCTTGCAGCCTTTTGCAAACAATCACGAGCGTAAGCGGAACATTTTGAAAAATGAACATTTTTCAGTAAGATTGCGTCAAGGGGTTGCAAACAAGTAAATCAGTAAAAAATTCTAGGGTTGTTATGAGTCCGCACTTGCACACATTGACAAAATAAATTTGAAGACAGATACACGGAAAAAAATCAATTCTCAAAATCGTGAATCACGAAATCGGTTCAGGTTAAAGGATCGATTTTTAGCGTTAAAGTTTATATAGGAAAAATTGCTAAAATATATGGGGAAAAACATCGCTTCAGGATTTTTGCAGCAGGTGGTGCAAGTCTCGTCCAAAATTGCAAAAAGCATTTCTTGTGTGGAGTAACTATCCTAAGCTGAGGCGTGGACTACCTTTCAACAGCTGATTAAATCAAAGTTGGGAACAGAGTTAATGAATCGAGTAAATCTACTGAAGGAAAAAAGTTACAAAATAACCTTCGAAATAACTAATAGGTGGGGGTAATGCGCAAGAGTGAGATTCTGGTAGGAAATTTAATTTCCTACAACTTTGTCCAAGAGTGCAAGAAGTTCCAAGCTGATTCTTATGAGTTATTAGCAATGTGATGAAAATAAATCGGCTTATATACTTGAAAGTGTATAAGGAGAATACAGGAAGTATATAAGAAAATATTTTTTCAAAGAAAATCACCAAAAATGAAGATCAACTCGGATCATTTTGCACCCTTCAACAAAATTGTTGGAAATTAATTGTTTATTTTGACGAAGGTGACTTGCATGCTTTTGCATGTGATTTTACCATCGAATTTTTTGCTGTATATGTTTAGACATTGAAGACAGTGAAAACATGAGACCATTGCGTTGTCAACAGGTAGAATCAGTAAAGACTGTTGCAAATGTGTTGCAATTTTTAAACCACTGAACACAGAAAAAATGGATTTATGATTGTTGAAAATTTGGAAGATTGAAAATTACCTCTTTTAAAAGTTATATTACCGAATAAAATGTTTAAAAAATTAAACTTGATGAATATCCTCCAAAAACTGATGAAAAGTCATTTTCTGGCAAAAAATCTGTCACCATTTCCTGATGAACATTACCTACTTTTTCTGTGAAAAAACGGGTTAAAAACGATAAAGTACTGCATAATTTTGTTAATTATAATTAAGCAAAAGTGGAATCTATATTGAATATTGATGTAAACATCCACATTCGGGCTCTGCATGTTTTTTTAATTGCACTTTCGCTTTCTTAAAAATCTATGATTATTTTGCAAAAAACGTGCTGATGTTAAGTGAGCCATAAGTTGTATATTTTACATTCAATTCTTACGCCAGAAACAAATCACTTGAATCGGATTCCCGCACTTCCGCCTCACTAATTTTCTTGAATATCGTCTGCACCCTTAATGGGAGGGGGTATTGAAATGGGCTTCCCACCCGAGCAAACAAATCCCAGTCTAGTAATACCAGCAAACGCATCAAAACAAACGAGAGAGCTCGCCACATACACTTCTCATGCCCCCTGTCTTTCTCTGGTGCTGGACCGCCGGCCGGTTGTTTTTCATACAGTTTTTTTTTTTTCATTTTGCTGTTTTTCCTTTTAAAAGAGAGGTGGAGAGAAAAAAAAACACATAAAATATTACGCGCTGCCAAGTATGTTGATTCATTAAAATTGCAGCATCCACTTCACGCTTCGCCAGCATTTTGTCGTTTTCAACGCATCCCGTTCTGATTGCACTGCAAAAAATTTTGAAATAAATATTTAAGATTTTCACATTCTAAATGAAATTATTTTTCCAAAGTTTTGATGTGTGCAACCAGCAAGTAATGTCAAGTGAGGGGGGCAACCATGTTGAACATATTTACATACACCGACACCTTTGAGGACCAGTCACGTTGTCATTCCTTCGAGGAGGAGGAGAAGGAGGTTGCATTGCCCAGTGATTCGTTGATGATGATGGGTTTCGCGCGTGGGTTCCCTTTTTTTTCTCAAAACCCATCAACATCGTCGTACCCCGGCCCGCGTAAACATCGGTATTTATTTATAAACAACGATGTGCCACCAGGCCGATGCCCAGTCACGTGGCAAAACTGAAAAGGATTCGCATTCGATGATAAGTGCGAAATGTTGCAGGACGAGGTTTGGCACGTCCTTGCGTGCGAGAGGCACTCGTCTGTACGCATGCAATCTCAACGCATCGCTGTCATTGGCGCAGTTTCATCAGATCTGATGAATGGAACGCAGCAGGGTTGTTTGTCAGTTTTTGTACGGTAATATTTAAATTATGTTCAGCATAGAAATATCTGTACTTCGATATTTAAAAAAAAGTCAGGAGGAATTTGAGAATAAAGAAACAAAGAAATTTGTTTATGCATTTCTGACAACCAAAGATGTTGACAATTGACAATCCACCCTTTTATTGCCACTCCTTGCGTTGATAATTGCTTCCATACAGAGTGTGGGAGAGACATTCCCATTTATTTGTGTTGCGTTTTGAATGTGTTGAAGACCTTTGTGGTTCTGCTGAATGGACGACACTCTTGAATGCCGTGTTTGCACTGCTTTGAACTCTAAACACCTCCGAGAGCAGCAACACTTATCAGTTGCGTAATACGCGGCTTGTGGATGAGAAAAAAAGTGTTTTTTTTATTTGTTGGTTCAAAGGTGAAATTTTCGGCAATATTTTGTTGGTCCTAGTACTAACTTACTATCATGATTACCAACCTCGAAACGTCGTTAGCGCGAACGACTGTGCCCAAAAATTTCTCTCACTCACCCAAAAGTTGGTTCATTTTTCACACTTTTCATCTTCCATTCATTTATTTTACTGTTTTTATTGCATTTCCACTTGCCGAGGGGGAGGCGTTAGGGAAATGCGCTCCAGGACTAATCAAGTGTAATGAATTGCTCTTTTTCAAGTCCAGAAATGATGAAGTGGCAAAACGAGTCGAGAGCGAGAGAGATAGCTCGGACCTGGAAGAAAGTCGGAAAAATCGGGAAGGCAACTTTCCCCGCGCGCGCTGCTTCATTATAACTTTGTTTCTTAAAAGGGAGGAGGTCATTCAGGCTGTCTTTGTTTTTAATTGCATCTCTTTCAACTTGCCTGGGCTGTAGCAAAACTCGCACACACTCGCGACACACAGTCGGAAGCAGTTTTTCATTTTAATTTTCACTTCGTGCCCCTTCTCGGCACGATTTTCCTCAGCACAGCTCGTGATGATGGCGCTGGTTCTTCAAATCTGGCGGCCAAGTTTTATTACCTGTCTTTACTGGACTGAATCAAACTTAATGCTTGTTGGCCAACTTGAGTTGGGGTAACTCACTTTTGAGCTGTTTTGTTAATTCCCCCCGGGAGTGGATAATAGTTTTCTCACGAATCACCAAATTTAATTTCCCTCAGTGACACTTAAGTATTAGCCGTGAAATGGCCATTTCCAGCTAAAGTTGAGTACAAAAAAAAGAGAGAAAATTTCATTCAGAATTCATACCTAATTGCCACCTGGCACGACACCAACCATTCGAGAGCGTGGAAAACAATGACAAAATAATAAAAATCGAACCGTTAATCACGGCCTGCCGATGATGGTGGTGGTGGCGGCAGTGAAAACAACAACCATTCATTAGAAAGGACTCTCCACATGCCAGCACAGGGCTCTCCGACATTCGCATTGTGCATTGACAACATTACCCGTTAATAATTAATAAGCATTAGCATGTGGTTACTGTCACACGGCGTCCTATCAATCATGGGGCGAAGTAGTTCCGGGAAAACGCGACAAAGTTGCTCGCTGCACGAATGTGTTTGTGGGAAATCGTGTATGGGAATTTGTTTTTTTTCTGCTGCTTCTCTATTTGATCAATTATTTTCTTATTAATGAGCTTAATGCTATGCAACGAAAACATTTCAGCGAACAAACCACAGCTGTAATTGCTTTCAACTATTGTAGAAATAAACAATTGCACTCGTCCTTTCAGCAATCGTATGCAAATAGAGGTATAAAATGCAAGTCATTTATTTCATCAAGAATTAAGTAAAATATCATCTCATTTATTACTATTTAATTGATACTTGAGCAACTCTCTACGAAATGGGTCGATTTCGAACATTTTTATTTGGTTCAAACTTTGTGGGGGCCTTCCCTATGACCAAAGAAGCTATTTTGTGTCATTGGTTCACCCATACAAGTCTCCATACAATTTTGGCTGTTGTCCATACAAAAATGGTACGTACATATTCAAACAGCTGTAACTATTGATTGAATTATCTGATCGGAAACAGAAAAAAATTGCAGATTTTTTAATCAACTTTTATTTCACAAAAACTCAATTTCCCAAAATCAAGGGGTTTCCAGCATCGTGTCAGACTGGTCACTAATGCGGAATTACTTGGAATTTGTGCAAGTAATTCTGTAATTCCGGATTTACTGAGTAATTCCAGAGTAATCCTGGTAATTCCTAATAATCCCAGTAATCCTGGTAATTCTATGATTCTTGTTTGTGAAAACATACTTCAGAAAATAATAAAAAATAACTATTAAAAAGATAATTTCGATAAACCTTTTATAATTCTATTTATTGCCTATTAATTTTCATGCGTGAAACCAAAATTACAGCTAGTACGTGATCATTCGGATTTTGAGTAAATAATTCAGTAATTTCAGAATTACTCCGCAATTCTGCAGTAATTCCTGTAATTCTGGAATTACCCAGTAATTCCGTAGTAATTCGAGTAATTCCATAGTTACTCAGTAATTCGTGTATTTCCCATTAATTCAAGTAACTACTAGTAATTCTTTAAAGGTAAATCGGCAGAATGCATTTTGCTTTTCCTTGATGCTTTTTATGGTTGTAAGAAGTACAGAGCGGATTCGAAATGTCCGCCAATTTGGATGCTCTCTAATTCAAATGTATTCGGATGAAAAACACTCAAACGTCAAAATCAGTTGTCAAACTGACGTTGATGTTTACCACATTATTCGATGATTTCCAAGTAGTCCAAGTAAGTCCAATTTTCCCGGGTTTTGAGTTTACCGGAAAACGGAAAAAATATATTTTTTATCCCGGGAAATTTTTGAAAACGTCATAAAATCTGTGTTTTCTTTATATTAGTTATGTTTTTAAAATCAAACTATTAGCTCAATACTATTAAAATCAATCTAAACAGGGATAGCACCTTAATATGGTTTTGAAGATTTTTTTTTGTTCTTTGTTGTGCTTTGAATTTTAAATGCACTCAAACGCCAAAATCAGTTTTCAAAATGATGTTGATACTTACACAATTGTTCGATGATTTCCAAGCAGGACGTCTAATTTTTCCCAGGTTTTGAGTTTCCCGGAAAACGGGAAAAATATTTATTTATTCTCGGGAAGTTTTTAAATTTTGAAAAAGTTATAAAATCTATGTTTTCTTTATATTTGTTATGTTTTTCAAGCTTTAAATTTATAGAATTAGCTCAATACTATCAATATCAATCTAAACAAGGATAGCAGTTTTTAGATAGCTTAACATTCCAACGCCCAAGGCTCCAAAAAAGTTGGAACGGTAACTTCAACTCGCTGGTTCTCGGGCATAACTCAACCAATCAAGATGATTCTTCTTTCCAGTGATTTGTTAGATGTTTAGATGATTATAGAACATTGCAGAACTTTATTCGATCAAATTTGTAATTTTTGCGATCAAAAACATCTTTCCAACTTTTGTTTTGCGTGTAAAAAAAATCGCCAAAAATTCCGCGGCGGCAGTCGTTTAAAATAACGTGGAACGATGTTTTTGATCGTGCACCGGACTTGAAAATTACAGATTTGATCGAATTAAGTTCTGCACAATTTTAGGATCATCTAGACATTCTTACAAATCACTGGAAACAAGAATCGTCACGATTGGTTGAGTAATGCCCGAGAACCAGTGAGTTGAAGTTACTGTTCCTCCTTTTTTGGGAGGCTTGGGCGTCTGTGTAAGTTGGACATGCGTTGGGCGTTCCAGTGTTAAACACATTTTCGCTGTTCTGTGTTGTGCTTTGAATTTTATATGCACCACAATTCTAATTCAAATTAAATAAGTATCTTATAAATATTTATTTTATTTTTAATTTCTATATGACATGAATAAAACAGCTTGAAAATTGGTTTAAGATGTCTAAAAACAAAAATGACAACAAATAAAATGGTACCAATTTATGTAAAATTTTAGACAATTTTAAACTTATAAATTGTAATACTAATGTAATTTCCAAGCCAAATTTTGATTTTTGTTTCATTCCAGAAATTCTCCGTACAACATATAAAAATCCCAAGAATTTTGTGTCGGGAATTCCCGGGATGGACGTACTATTGCCAAGCACGTGGTTTTGTGCATTTGACAGCTGTCATTCGATCCAATTCTCAATATGCTGGAAGCTAGGCAGTTATTCCAAGTTATTTTTATAAATTTGAGCAATTCTGCGTGGTTTCTGGAAATCCCAAGTAATTCTGGGAAATCAAAGTAATTCATGACATATTGCCAGTAACCCTGGTAATTCCATTTAGACTGGTCAGTAATCCTTGATGCTGGAAACCTCTTGCCCAACATATGTATTTTTTGATTTTTGAGGTTTCTTGATATGTTTTAGGAGAGAAAAACTCACATCTTTTGAGCCATAGAGAAACATGGTCAAAAAATCTGACGCCGAGTTATAATTTTTTTTAGATGGTGATTTTTGGAAAAAATCGAAATTTTATGCAAAAACTAATTTGACGTAATTTTTTAATGTGGGCAATTCTCTGCCAACTCACACAGCAGTTGCCCGACCCCTCTTTTTTTTGATATCCCTAGTTTTTTGATATCTCGTGACGGAGGGGCGGTACGACCCCTTCAATTGTTGAACATGCGAAAAAAATGGTGTTTTTCAATAATTTGGAGCCTGACACGGTGATGAGAAAGAAATTTGGTGTCAAAGGGACTTTTATGTAAAATTAGACGTTTGATTTGATGGCGTACTCAGAATTCCGCAAAAAACGTATTTTTCATCGAATAAAACACTAAATAAGATTTAAAAACTCTACCATTTACCGTAACTCGACTGTAAAAATGTTTGGAACTTTTTAGTGTTTAAAAAAAAAACATTTAAAACTTTTTCATTGTTTTTTTTGGTGAAAAAAAGTTTTTTCGGAATTTTGAGTACGCCATTAAATCGAGCGTCTAATTTTACATAAAAGCCTCTTTGACACCAAATTTCTATCTCATCACCGTTTCAGGCTGCAAATTATTGAAAAACACCTCTTTTTTCGCATGTTCAAAAATGGAAGGTGTCAAACCGCCCTTCCGTCATGAGATATCAAAAACGGAACTCGGATTCGTGATCAGGAACAAAAGTTATCCCTTAGTACAAAGTTTCACGCTATTTGAAGAGGGGTTGAGCAAGTGCTGTGTGAGTTGGCGGAGAATTACCCATATTTAACTTTGGATTAGATATATTTTTATTTTTTCTTGAGATTAGCTTTTTTTCTGGTACAATTAAAATGTTCAAATCTTGAAATCGCATTTAAAAAAAAAAAACAACAATTTATCTTAATTAACTGATTATTCTGGGGTATGGGTCGTTCTGGGTACTGGTTCCTTCCAATGATTTTTAAAGGTTGTGTCACTGTTACCTAGCGTTACGATAGCGTATTGAGATCACGAAAAATGCACGATGTTTCCACAAGTTCAAATTAAAAAAAAAAATAATGGTAACTTTACCCAAACTCCGTCCAGTCATTTCAGGTAACGAAAATTTCAACAGTGAAGTACTTTTTCACAAGCCGTTTGACGAAAATATTCCGAAAGAATGTTTCACCCCTCCCCCTTAGAGTGTTGTTTCCATACTTTGAACGTTCATAACGACAACATCGTTAGAGGAGAAATTTCCCCCCCCCCCCCCCAAAAGGTGCCCGCAAGAAAACTGCTTTTCCCAGGCGCTTCCAGGTAGGTATCCTCCTTATTGGTGAATTTTTCCACCGAAACTTGGACAAGACCAACATCAAGGGGAAACCCCCCGCATGAAAAGTGCCACTTACGAGAGATTTTTACCTCGAAAATGTTGCGTAAAGTTGGGAGGGTGAGACTGCTCCAAGAAACCTAGAATGGTCGTGGGCGCGCGGCACAACAACTTTCAAAACTCAGCCTTTCTACGGTGGAAGCTTTTCATTGAAAAGTTTTCTCCTCATTGGCAAATCTTGCAGCGCAGACGGTTAAGGTGGTGGGTGCCATTTTTGGCTTTTTTAAGTTTGCTGAAAGAAATTACGCAGTTTTGTTCAAAATGGTCACCACGTCGTCAACCTTGTGGTTTATCCAAGTTAGGGGAGGGGTTGACGTGACGTACTTTGGCGCTTGAAAAGTTTTCACTTTAGATGTTTAGCTGCACTCACTAAGCTTCGCTTAGAGGTTTTATTAATTTTAGCGCCCTTGTGCCATAATTTCTGCCGCAGAACCGACGCGTGTGGGCGCATGATTTTCAAATTGATTTTAAATTGATCCCAGGAAGGAAACTTTCTTTCGTCTCAGGTGTGGAATCGTTTGATGGAATGCTGGTTTGCTGTGTTTTCTTAGTTCAACACATTCAAAAACAGATTGTTTATAATATATATTTTTCAAATATCGTTGAAATAAAACGTTAAACTTCTGGATGCCAGCAAATTCCCTGAGTTATTTTTAACAGAAAAATCTTCCTTCTCGTCAGCGTCGTCGTCATTGGCGGCACGTGCCCACGAGGCGTGATGGAGCATTTTTCGTCTGGGGTAATGCGGATTCATAAATATTTCCCTCGGATGTGCACGAGCAGACCTCGCTCGATTTGTTCGCCCCTTTCTGGGCCTCCAGCGTGGCGTTAAACATGGAACCTTTTCCATAGGAGAAGGAAGCAACTAACAGACTTGTGAAGGGCCCTATTTGAACAGTGATCCTTTTTCCCACTTATATATATTCACTTAGTGGCAGTGCGTGGCCGAATGGTTACGCTGTCCGCTTTGTAAGCGGATGAATCTGGGTTCGATTCCCATCTGCTGCAACCTTCCATCGGATGAGGAAGTAAAATGTCGGTCCCGGCCTTGGTTGTTAGGCCGTTAAGCCATTCCAGGTGTAGGAGTCGTCTCCATGCTATAACTACAAATAACATACCAAACCAAGCCTACTCCGGTGGAATCGCTGGCGGCGGTTGGACTCACAATCCAAAGGTCGTCAGTTCAAACACTGGGTGGAAGGTTCCGTCCTGCCTGTGTGGATCAATCGGACCGCGCACTGGACTCACAATCCAGAGGTCGCTGGTTCGAATCCCGAGGCGGACGCAAAAATTGTAAGTGTAAATATAGGTATTCGGTGCCCTCTCCCCGTGCCATACTTTCCCACTTAGGAGACCCGGGAGGCGGAGTCTTGTCGCAAAAAGAACGATACACACCTGTGGAACCGTTGACGAAACAGCAAGGTTTAAGAGGGCCACATTATAAGGTGTTACGTCGATTCCGTTTTCCGGAAGGTTCCTTGGAGTAAAAGAGGTTTGGGTGCTCTCCCCATTCAAGCCTTCGGACTCCTAGGTTCGAGCAGAAACTTGCAATAGATACCACAAAAGACCCGGGGGTCGTTAATGTGGATGGTTTGATATATTCACTTCTGATAACTCTCGTGATTCTATTAATATCTTAGACATTTATATTTTGATATTTTCAAAATAAATTAAACTTTTACAAAAAAAAAATCCTATTTCTAAAAAGCCTTGTTTTAGGTTGACATTCAAGTTGACATTCGCTAAACATTTATAGGATTGACACTTTGTTGTTAAACTGTTTCATTTCCGTACCCTGGTGAATTGAAAAAGTCTAACTAAAAACTTTTACACTATACATTGGAATCAGGCTTGAAATCTAGCTTCAGAGTAAAAAATCTATATGTTTTGTAATGAACCTAATATTCATAATTCTCTGACAACTCACAAAAAATCGGAAAAGGTTGCTTTTATATTAAGGCGTAATTTTGGTCCCTTTACAACTTTATTTAAAATTATTGCACTCTAAACTCTAACTCTAAGTCTTGCGTTCTATATGAAAAAGTGAATTTGCTGGGTTATTGCAAATTCGAATAGTCAATTAAATTTCCCATAAAGTGACTTTCTAAAAAAAATCATAGTTGAGTAAAGAAAATTGACAGATGTTTAATTATTTTTAACAGAAAATACGTTTTTTCTGGAATTTTTGGTACGTCATTAAATCTGCCACCAATTTAAATACAATTTATTAATTTTTAGGGCTTGTCATAAAAATGGATATGTAAATGTGTATAAAATACTAAATTCTGAGAAAATGAAAAGTATGGTCCAATTGGTGCCTTCGGAAAAGTAAGAAGTTATGTTTAGGACTTATCGAAAAATAGGTTCATCAAAAAAAAAATGCTATTTTATTTTAACTTTTGTCCCTAATAATAAAATTTCCAAAATAAGTATATTAAACTTTCGATATATTTGAGGAGACTAATAAGGACATTTTCTGAGATATGGTGCGTGATTGTGCAAATCTGTTTCCGGAGAAATGACTTTCAAGAAAAATCGTGTTTTTTTGAAGAAAGTATCGAAAGCATCAAAAAAGTTACCGTTTTCAAGATAAAGCTACATACTAAAAGGTATAAATTATCGATTTTTTCTTAAGTTTTTTTTTTTTTTTTTTTGCAATTTCAAATTATTTCTTGAATTGCCCAAAAACAACATTTTTGATAAGCTGACAACATTTCCTACAATTTGCCTGTGTGACTTTGAAAATTTGGCAATTAGTTCCTAAAATAAAGCTTCACAAAAAAAAAATATGAATCGATGAAAATGATTTTTTCTAAGTGTCACCAAATTAACCTAGGGGGAATTCTCGTATGTTTGGCAGGTTAGGCACTCGCTCCTAACTCCATCCAATTTACTTCTTATTGAGCTATTTATCACTCGATTTCAGTTGAAAACGCTTTTAATTAGCTTTAATTGAATGTCAAAGTTCTGACCTGCCAACATTAGAGGCACGCTGGAATTAGATGCTGTTCCCCTATAATTTGCAACTGGCTATTTTTCTGAAATGATTGGTTTGATTTTCATTGTTAAAGTTAATACTCTTGTTAAATAAAAAAATATTTTTAAATCAATCTTTACTTTAGAAAAGGTCTACAAATAAGCTATTCTTTATCTCATAGTTTGGACCAAATTGTAACAATTTAATTAAGTTGTAATTAATGGCAACAAAATCCCTTAAAATAGCTTAGCTCACTGGGATTTGCCAACCCGTAAAGTGCTAACAGTAATGATTGTTAAAAATAATAAAATACGTTGTTACCGAGTCTAACTCTTCAAAAAGAGTAGGTGAATGTTTCCAGCAATCAACTCTGTGAAGTGCGAAATTCAGTTTCAAAAAAAAAAAAAAAAAAACAATTTTGAAATGTTTTTTATCAAAGATCGCGAAAATTATTTTTTTTTTATGTTATAAATCAGACCAATAGTTTCCGATACATTGTCATTGAAAATTACAGGATAGTTAAGTGACAATTAAAAAAAATCATCGGTTCTAATTCTTTGTAAGGCTGAATCTCAGAAATCAATTGCCCGATTTTCAAAGTTCGAAAAAGGAAATTGATGGAAATTTTGTCATATTTTGAAAATGGAAAAGTTTATTTAAAAAAAAAACTTTTTTCAATTCCGCTTTAAATTGTGATTTTTATTATATTTTTGTCCTAGTTTTTGATATCTTCCAAGAAACATAATTTAAAAAAATCATTGCTCCTGAAACAGATTTTGCACAATCACGTACTATTCCCGTGTACCATTTTTCCGAAAAGTCTTAATCATAACATATAACCTTGCCAAAGTTACCCAATCGATTTGACAATCTCTTCTCAAGGTAACACAATTTCATTAATTCACATAACTATTTTGTATGACCAGTTCCCAAAATTGTATGGAGACTTTTATGGAAAAACTAATGATGCAAAATGACTTCTTTCGATAAAAGAAATGCATGGGAAAAGTTTCATCGAAATTAAATAATAAAAATTAAATATTTGCGAAACCGTAGAGAACTACTATGCATTTTTTTAAATAAATATTTTCCAAATTGTATTCGCTAGTTATGAAATGACTAATCACAAGTTAAAATTGTCAAAACTTCTTATTTACACACACAAAAAATAAAAAAAATGGTTTTTTTAATTGCAATTTATTACCTTATTTTGTATGAACAATTTTCCACATAATTTTGAACAGTTATGTAACGATAAATGGCAGAGATTTTTTTTTAAATTTTTTGATCAATGCTAGAAATGTTATATTTTAATGTAAACCCCAGTTTAATATTTAGCCAATGCTACACCCAAAGGAAAAATATATCTCAAAATCTGCAACATTTGATTTGCTGCAGAAAATGTCATATTTTATAACATTTTTTGCAGCAAGCCCGTAGATCATTTTTGCCCGCGTGTAAAAATTTCAGCGATCTGCAGTTCTCACCAACACATATAATGCTGGCCCATCCCCGAGCAACACTCCAAAGAGAAGCATATGTTGGTGCTCTTTCACTCTCTTTCCATCAAGCGTCCATGGCGCGGTGGTAGCGTGTCGGATCAATAACCAAGAAGTTGGTGGTTCAACCCTCGCTCCATTAAGATTTTTTTGTGAAATACAACCAAAAAGCCGTCGGTAATGTCGATAATTGTCGGTAACGGGCAAAAATGTCATACTCCTATATCGCAAAAAATGCATGAGGACAGATTTCATGCAGATTCTGATATACTTTCATGCCGCCATGCACCACAATCATGCGACTGCCAGTTGGGTGTAAGTTTTCACCGTGAACTAACACCGTCAGCGTCTTGTCTTGCTTAAAAGTCGGAAAAAGTTCGTCCTTCGGGAAGGTGTCGGAAAATGCCAACGCTACTGGATTTCTATATATGTTGCTCTGCCAGCTCTGGAATTTTCCCCTTCCCTGCAAAAGATCAAAGTTGTGCGATTTTGCCGATGGAAATGGGTGAAATCCGGCAGCCGGCAACGATGTGAAGCCAAAATGTGAGCAGAAAGTGAAATACTTTGTAGTGTACTTTTCCTCCTGTGAAATTTATAACAAATCGTTGTCCTCATTGCCTTCTCTGCTCCATCGCCGCCTGAAATCCTCAAAAGTATCATCTTGGAAGGAGAATATCACTTTGGTTTTTTCGACTCTCGAATTCCTTGGTTTGGTTCCGCTCAAACCCGTCATCGATGATTTCCCATTTTCTTTTTTGGCTCTTGCCAAAACGCTTGAACCTTGAACCGCGGTGAGGGGGAGGTGTTTGAGGTATCGATGCTCACGATATCCACTCTGGGCTCGTTTGCATCCTTTTGATGCTGGCTTGTGACGACCCCGTCAGGGGGTTGGAAACACTGAGTGGGAGTTTGGGAAGGACGTTATGGTTCAAGGAGCACGTCTTGGATTTGTTCAAGAATTCTGCTTCCGTGGAAAATTTCACACACCAACGCAGCGCAACGCTTTCCAACCGTTCAAAGTTTCGGTTGGGGGAAAAAGAAGTTTTGAATATTTCAAACGCCCATTCAACATTCATACCGCTCCGGAACCTGGGGATCACCAACAACAACAAAAAACTCCGTGTTTGTTGGAGTACCTTGGTGAAGTTACGTGGTGTTGTTGTATTAATGTGGTTGATTTGGTTCAAGCTGACCTTTTGAGATTTAACATGTCGACATGCGAATGATGTTCAAACAAGTTTTTTTTAATATGCAATCTTCTTGTGCCTTTTGTTCATAATCATGTGCTGTAAGTATAAACTGCGCCGAAGCTTTTATAGAACCATTTTCAATGAATCGGCCTAATCATCTAAACTTGTCCCATAATTGACCTATTCAACGCCCACAAACACCTACAGCAGGACTAGCACCCAAAACACGACGCCCCAGGATGGCCTGACCTCTGGAGGCCAATTGGTATTGATTTCCGTCCTACACATCTAAATAGTGGGTTAATTACCACGCACCATAGTCCGAAGCTGGGGCAGCTTGAACTATCGTACACCAGGCCTCATTAGTATGGCAATTAGTTTAGTTCAACAAAACCGGCTTTCTGACACGTTGGCAAGGGATTTGCTCTGCTCTGCCCGAGTGCGATACGTTAAATCAATTGCAGAGGTCCTGGTTCCGTAGTCGTCGTCGTCGTCCGCGATTGCATCATCCGGAACCGTGGCTAATGAGCTGCAGCGGCGAGTTGGCGTGGTTGACGGCGGGAAAAGGTGTGGAAAGTCACCCCAGACAAGTGATCGATAAGTGTGGTTCGGGGTGTCGAGTGCCGACCCGACCCGACCAGACTAGACCAGGACCCCGCGGGGGCCATCGCGTAATTAGATGAGTTTAGTTGATTACAAATTGAGCGTTATAATTGAACAATAGGAGCTGGTACGCACGCACGACCACGCACGCGAAACTCGCGGAATTGGCTTGATTTCTCGTCGGCATAACAAGATTATTGTTCAAAGATTAGGTGGGAATATCCCAGCGGTCTCGGAGCTAATCATGGCTTATGTTACTAGCAGACTATTAATGTGTGCGTGGAAGAGATTGAGCTTAATACGCATTGAAACATAAATGAACAAATAATTAGGAATTAGTTCCTTATTATGATATCATGCATTTGTAATTTTTTGATTCCAAATTATATTTTCCAAGGGTTTTCAGAAGCGTTTATTACTTGCCAGTCTGCTAATTAATTACTCAAATTTCTGATCCAAAATGATTTATAACAAAAAATACTCAATTAATTTTCACTTTGATAAAAAAAAATAATATTTAATAAATTTAAGAATTTATTTCTACGGTTCAAAATTTAATTGATATAAATAACTCTTTCAAAAATAAAACTTCATAAAATAAAATAAAATAAAAACACTAAATATCAAGCAAATAGCAATCAATTTTTTTTCATACAAAATCATAAATTATGATTAGTATTCAATTAAAGTATTTTCAGGTAAAACATAAGTAGTTCCACATTGATATGGACAAGAATCTTTTTATGGACAATTTATCCGTTCATTATCTGAACCGAAATTCTCTTATGTTTCACGTTTCAATCAACCGAACCCTTATCAATCAATTGCAAAAGAAGATTATTTAAGTTAACTTACTTTTTTTGAGGTTTCGTTTATCAAAAAACACTGAAAAGCGTAGTTTTAAAACACAAAGGAGGCTTGTTTGCCATCATATTTTAAATTCATTTTTTTTTTCGCCGCAAAATAAAATTTTACTGTGCTTCTTTACTTCAATATATGAAATGAATCAATTATTTTTAAATTGTTTTCAGTTTATTGTAAGTCAAATGCCATTAAATCTTTTAAGTTGTTCGGAAAACCCTGACTTTTTTAGCCAAACATAAACTTTGAAATGTATTTGCAAATAACGTTACGTTTGAAAATGTTTTTTTCTCAAGCATATTAAAAAAAATCTGTTCCCAAAAATACAGATAATTTGAAATGTGACATTTACATTGGATATAATGCATCTTAATAAACGTCGATTATAATTCCACTGAGTTTGATTTTTAACATTGAAAAATTTGTCTTAGAAATATTTGAAAATTTTACAGTAAAATAGCTCCGCTCCATAAAAAAAACACGATGCAAAAAAACACGATAGATCGTAGTAGTCGTGGTGTGTGGGTGCGCTTGTTTTTCGATCCGTCACGTATTTTTCAAAATTTTTGGCTTATTGATTTTGCATAAGAAGAAATTATTTGAACAACCAAAATTTGAAGCCTTGAAGTGGAAGTATCTCAAGCGAATAAGAAAAGATTCGAGATGGAGCTCACTCCGGAGGAAACCAGTTCAACGGTGACGGCGGCAGTCGTGACTCCGGCTGTGCATGAAGTGCCAAGGAAGCGGGGGTTTATATCGGAGTTTACGGAGCAGGTTGGATGATCCCAGAATTTGGTGAGAGCGTTCTTGTTTTATCCTTATTATTGTAATGCATTTCAATTTTAATTTTATTTAACAACCAATGCCCACTACTTCATTCGTCGGGGAAGTATCCCATCAATCCCTATATCTATAGGGTATCCAATCATCACTTCCCCCATTGATCGTGAGGAGTCGGCCAAAAGGACAAATCAGTGGTAATGTGTCACTCGGCACATTCCTGACGCATTTATTTTCCTTATCGGCGCCAACCTAGCTATTGCGAGCTTTATGCTCGGCTAGAGTACGGTCAACTAAGCTAAGCTAAAAACACGATGCAAAAAAAACTATTTTTAATTTTTTTTTTTGTTTTTTGATGTGCATTAGAGGACATCAAATGCCAACTTTTACAGAATGGACAAAAATCTTTGACCGAGTTATGATTTTTTGAATCAATACAGATTTTTTTTAAAAAATCAAAATATTGGTCGCAAAAATTTTTCAACTTCAGTTATCGATGTAAAATCGAATTTGCAATCAAAAAGCACTTTAGTGATTTTTTGATAAAGTGTACCGTTTTCAAGTTATAGCCATTTTTAGGTAAATTTTTTGAAAATAGTCGCAATTTTTCCTTTTTTTTTAATTAGTGCCCTTGTTTGCCAACCTTAATTTTTTTTTGAAAAGCTGAGCAAATTCTTTATATTTTGTTTTTTTTTAACATTGTTGATATGTCCCTTAGTTGCTCAAACTTTTGCCATGCAATAGTTTAAAAACAAGAAAATTGATGTTTTCTAAGTCTCACCCAAACAACCCACCATTTTCTAATGTTGATATCTCAGCAACTAATGGTCCGATTTACAATGCGCCCTTTTGAAATGTTAGCATTGATATTCCATGGCAATATCTCAGCAACTTAGGGTCGCATCAACAAAGTTCAATAAGGCAAAATATAGAGAATTTTCTCATTGTCCTTCATTTATTCTTTGTCCTCTAAAACATATAAAAAAATTAAAATAGTGTTTTTTGCAAATCATGTTTTAGTGACAAAAAGTGAAATTAAGGATCAATTTTACCGTGTATCATGTTTTTTCAGTGTAGCCTATATCCATACATACAACATTGCCGAAGATACCAAATCGATCAAAAAATTCCTTCAAAACATACAGATTTTTGAATTTTCACTTATCATTTTTGTAAATAAATCCTTCAAAAGATACAGATTTTTGAATTTTCATACATCATTTGTGTATGGCCAGCTGCCAAATTTATATGGAAAATTATATGAACGAACTAATGATGCAAAATGGCTTCTTAGGGCATACCGAAGGCACCAAAAAAATTTCAACCGGATTAAAAAATACAAAAAAAAATCGAATGACCGAAATCTCAGAGAATTGCTCTACTGTGAGTTATCCTAGTAATATTATAAATATAGTAAAATTTTGTGAGTTTTTTTTCTATTCTATCAAAAAAAGTTTATCTTTTCTAATAGATTGCAATTTTTTCCATTTTTTTAAGAGAAACTATTCTTGATTGCTGTAATCTATTTTTTTTTGTTGACTTTTCTTGATAGTCATAATATTTTTGTAGTTTGATCATGAAGACTTCTTTACAAAAAATAGTGTGACTTAAACATATTTTTGCGTTTTTCCAGGCCTAGGATTAGGATAACGTGTCTACAAATTTTCATTTAAATCGGAGAGGGTTGGGTACAAAAGTACCAGATAAATTCCAGATTTGAGCTGGAATTGCTCCATTTCAAATCTTAAAAGAGGTTTTTTTTAAACAATCATCTAAAATCATCTGATTTTTTTGGCTGCTTCAACTGTTAATAAAGAGCAAGTTTATTTAAACATTTTGTTGGAAATGATTGGACACCCCTATTTTAGATTTTATTAGCATTGTTTTTAATTAAGAACAATAAGAGTTGTATTTTCCAAATGAAATTTCTCTTTGTTGCTGATTGTTTTTTTTTTTTGTTCCCGAGAAGATCCAAAATCTCTACCTACGTAACCAGGAAGAATTTCATGTGCGTCTTTGTGGTCGGTACGCTGGGTGAAGGCCATGTTGAAAGCATTTTTGGAAGATTTGGCTAGTTCTCCGATCGACAGCAAATAGTGACATTGAACCATGTTTATGACAGTGACCGTTCTTTCAAGCGAATTTGGTCATTTGACATTTTCGGTAAAATTACCCTTTCGGTTTTAACCCTCAAGGACCAGACAAAACAAAGAGCGAGCAAGAGACTTGTGCAAATGAGATTAGAATGAGATGTGCGAGGCGTCTTCTGGTAAGTGGAAAATCTACCCCGGTGGGTGGAGAAGGGGATTGCAGAGTTGTGGCCGCACGTGGGAGACAGTGAACGAAAAATAATGGCCCAACTCTCCAAGTCCAAGGATTAGGCCAACTTGGCCGCCGTTGCTGGGGTTTGAAGATGACGACGTGCGATGGCAACCGAATGGGACTCTCGAACGGACGACCTCAAAACACGGGGAACGTTCGGAATTGGGCCGGAACCGGAAAAGTGGAGAATGGGATGGTAGTTTTAGACAGTGCGGCGGCGTATTTAGCATAATGTGTGCAAGTTTTGTGTGGCGGGGGATGACATTAGACAAGATGCCGTGAGCTGGGCTCCCAAGCGGCAAAACTGGAAGGCAGCTTTTGTTTTACGGGAAAATCGATACGGGAGGTCCAAGGGCAGTTATGCAGAAGAAGAAATGATGTTTGAAATATCAAATTCGGCATGGCACAGTTTAAGGTCGATTTCTCTGCAAATGTTTAAAAAAATACAAATATTCTGATCCTAAACCACATTTTTCGAGATGATTTGATTCTAGTTCGCGGGAAATGTGTCTATTCCCACCCCATTGGACGTAACTTAACACATGTAATCCCCAGCAGTGTAGTCAAGCTAGCAATAACAGAACACGGTAAAACAACGACTTCGCGTTGATTGCTTTTGACCACGCGGGGGCACACTTTTACAGCACGCGCGGTCATCGACGTCCACCGGCGAGCCAATGGATTATGAGGACGGGTGCAAACGCAACACCCCAGCTCCACCCCCTTCAATAGCCACTGAAAGCACGCGCGGTAATAGTTTCATTTCCTGTGCGTTCCGGATGAATATTGCTCAATTGCCGGAAAGTATTGCCACTTTCCGGTGCCGGGTGCAACGTGGCACACGCTTCGGTCGCCAGTGCGGGTTCAGCTGGGGAAAATGTTGAACCGTGGGAATGGCACACGGCATCCAGTTAGCCCTGGGTAAAGCTAAGAACAAGATTGTCCGTTCGACGCAGTGGTGAACGCAGAACGCTGTGCCAGTTCGATTTTTCCATCAACTGTCAGTCGAACAAACTGCAGGGGTTGCTTTGTTCAATGGTCGATGACTGGCAGGCTATGATGACAGGCGCAAAATTTTGCGTTTGCGTTCAGGCCTGACGGACAATCTTGTTCTTACCTTAACTCCGGTTGAGGAAGCCGGGCATGTCAGAGTTAGACGGGAAAGCCTTAATGCCGGACGTTAGCAAAGGGAAATGAACTGAGAAAGGCGATTTTTTTAGGTAGTTCATTATTTAATTTTTTAAGGGCTGATTTTCTGTTTTAAAGTTTAAAATATTAACACTTCTCAATAAAAACCGTCATTTGCTAAAGTATCAGAAAAATCTTCAATTTTAACTGAATCAGATTTCAATTGATTTATTTTGGTCTGGCCAACACATTTTGAAAGCTTTAACACTGGCCAACCAATCTTGTTTCAGGTTTTTGAGATTAAAAAAATCTTTAAAAAAGCACCCCCACCTTCGATCTGAAAAAAAAAAAAACAAATTTTCACCAAAAATATTTTTTTCAACAAATTTTTGATCTTTAAAAAGCCTTGGAAAAGGAGGTCTTAAGGTTATCGAAAATTTAAAGGTTGGATGTTCGACTTGTGTTATATGCAGACATGCATCCGCTCTAACTCCTCTTTTAGAAGAACTTGTTTGGCATTTCACGTAGAAGATACCCAGCATGTTGTGCCAGTGATTAGAATACGCTAATTACGCTTGTCTTTTAGGCTCCCGAAGACCCTGAGAGATTATTTTGAAACCCAACCGAGATATAGGTTAAGAACTCTTAATTGCACTCAAAGAGCTTTTAAGAAGTTCTTCTTGAGAGCTTAAGAGAACATTTACATGAACATATAGCTAAAATCGGGTTTTCCAATGAACCAATGTTTTCTAAACATTATTCAAGCCAAAATCAAGAGATTTTTACCTAGCAACAAGCATAACATTGCTTTAAACGAAAATGCCATCTATAACAAGCTGAGTGCCGTTAAAAAGAGCTCATAGTGCCGATGCATGTCTGGTTATATGACTTTGCTTATCTTTGTAAAAATGTTTTTTTTGGAGGTCAACTTTGGCTGTGTTCTTTACTAACATTTCCTTTATTTTAAGTAAAAAGAAGATGCAGTAATTTTTGTAGTGTTCCAGGCTTTGCCTCTTCGCATTTTTTACAATTTAAATGTTAAATAAATAATAATTTTCGAAAAAAAATAGAGCATTGGTACTTGTAATTTCAAACTGACATTTTTGCTAACATCTCAAAAACTCTTTGTCAGATTTTCAGTGATAACAATTGAAATTTTTGTAAATTTTCTGATCACTTCAATAAAAATCATTTCAAAATTTTAAAATCATGCTCTACTTTTGTAAAGATCTACAAATAACTTGTTCTTCTTAACTATTTCGACCAAATAATATTTTTTTAATATTATTATTGGAAAGATCAGAAAATTTAGCTAAAAACTAAATTTTTAACATTGAGAATCATACCAAGAGTTTCCGACTTGCATGTAACAGGCTAATTAAGTGACACTTAAAAAAATTAACTTTCATTGATTCGGACACATTGTAAGGCTGTACCTCAGTAACGAATTGAGATGATGGCTTTTCAAAAAAAAAAAATCAGGGGTACTTTTATTTCGGGAACATAAACAAAAAAAAAAAGAAAAGAATTGGAAAATTTACACCTAAACGTATCTTTAACTTAATGAGGGCACATCTTATATAAAAAATAACTTTTCGATTGCAAATTCAATTTTGCTTTAAAAAATAATTTTAAATATTTTTTTGTACAAGATTTCGATATTTTTCAAGTTTTGAGTTCAATTAGTTGGGTGGTGACGCGCGGTCAATTATGTGGCATTGTGTGTGAAAAGAAAAGAATTTTATTTCGTGTTTCATCCTGGTTGGCTTGCCCACAAGCAGAAGAAAATCAGTTCAATTAGTTGGGTGGTGACGCGCGGTCAATTATGTGGCATTGTGTGTGAAAAGAAAAGAATTGTATTTCGTGTTTCATCCTAGTTGGCTTGCCCACAAGCAGAAGAAAATCAGTTCAATTAGTTGGGTGGTGACGCGCGGTCAATTATGTGGCATTGTGTGTGAAAAGAAAAGAATTTTATTTCGTGTTTCATCCTGGTTGGCTTGCCCACAAGCAGAAGAAAATCAGTTCAATTAGTTGGGTGGTGACGCCCGGTCAATTATGTGGCATTGTGTGTGAAAAGAAAAGAATTGTATTTCGTGTTTCATCCTAGTTGGCTTGCCCACAAGCAGAAGAAAATCAGTTCAATTAGTTGGGTGGTGACGCGCGGTCAATTATGTGGCATTGTGTGTGAAAAGAAAAGAATTTTATTTCGTGTTTCATCCTGGTTGGCTTGCCCACAAGCAGAAGAAAATCAGTTCAATTAGTTGGGTGGTGACGCACGGTCAATTATGTGGCATTGTGTGTGAAAAGAAAAGAATTTTATTTCATGTTTCATCCTGATTGGCTTGCTCAAGTCCTTCCTATATCATCGTTGATCGGGAGGCACGACGTCAAGTGAATTGTTGCATTAAAATAAGTTTAAGTATTACTGTAAATGACTGTAAAAAAGTCCTTCCTATATCATCAATGTCGTCTGGGTAATCGTGATGAAAAATTACATTTATTCAGTATTTAAATACCTGTGCGCGAGTGTTTTGGTGTGCTAATTAGAAAGACCTTCCCATAGCATCGTTGCTCGGAAGGCTCGCCGACAGGTTTGTTATGAAAGTCCTCCCCATAGCATCGTAGCTCGGGAGGCATCGAAAAGCCAATACCTTATCCTACTAACCCAAAAAAATAATCACGTGATGCTTGAAGGAGATGCTGTGGATTCAACGGTCTCAAGCGGTATCAACAAGTATATAGCGAAAAACTGTGTGCTTGATGAGTCTGCAACTTCAACTATCGGACTAACATTCCTCCCTTTTGTTGAACTGCAGGCTTCTTGGGAGGGCGCCGGTATTGACTAATAAAGTCGGGGTCTTCAGGGGTTAAACAGTGAACGGATGGTTGGCTCCCACTGATCATTTTTGATTCATTGTTTAACTTCAGCTGATCTGTCAATAACGGAGTAGCAGCTCATTGGCAGTCAACCATGCTCATGCTCATGCTCATGCTCAAGATTTCGATATTTTTCAAGTTTTGTATTATCTAAGGCCGATGTAAATATTTTCTAAATATTTTTTTTTATTAAAAAAAGATAATTTTCAAAAATTCATACTTTTTTTAAATCAACTGGGTAATTCTCCGCCAACTCACATAGCAGTTGCCCCGACCCCTCTTCGATTTGCGTGAAACTTTGTCATAACGGGTAACTTTTGTCCCTGATCACGAATCCGAGGTCCGTTTTTTGATATCTCGTGACGGAGGGGCGATACGACCCCTTCCATTTTTGAACATGCGAAAAAAGAGGTATTTTTCAATAATTTGCAGCTTGACACGGTGATGAGAAAGAAATTTGGTGTCAAAGGGACTTTTATGTAAAATCGCCAATTGCGTACTCAGAATTCCGAAAACACGTATTTTTCATCGAAAAAGACATTTAAAAAGTTTTAAAAATTCTCCCATTTTCCGTAACTTGACTGTAAAAATTTTTGGAACATGTCATTTTAAGGGAAATTTAAAGTACTTTTCGAATCTACATTGACCCAGAAGGGTCATTTTTTCATTTAGAACAAAATTTTTCATTTTAAAATTTCGTGTTTTTTCTAACTTTGCAGGGTTATTTTTTAGAGTTTAACAGTGTTCTACAAAGTTGTAGAGCAGACAATTACAAAATATTTGATATATAGACATAAGGGGTTTGCTTAAAAAATCACGAGTTATCGTGATTTTACAAAAAAAAGTTTTGAAAAAGTTGGTCGTCATCGATCATGGCCGTTCATGGTCACCCGCGACAGACACGGACGACGAAACAAAGAGAAACGTAAAAAGTAACTTTTTCAAAACTTTTTTTTCGTAAAATCGCGATAACTCGTGATGTTTTTAAGCAAACCCTTATGTCTACATATCAAATTTTTGTAATTGTCTGCTCTACAACATTGTAGAACATTGTTACACTCAAAAAAATAATCCTTCAAAGTTAGAAAAAACATGAAATTTTAAAATGAAAAATTTTGTTCTAAATGAAAAAATGACCCTTCTGGGTCAATGTAGATTAGAAAAGTACTTTAAATTTCCCATAAAATGACATGTTCCAAAAAATTTTACAGTCGAGTAACGGAAAATGGGAGAATTTTTAAAACGTTTTTAGTGTTTTTTTCGATGAAAAATACGTTTTTTCGGAATTCTGAGTACGCCATCAAATCGGGCGTCTAATTTTACATAAAAGTTCCTTTGACACCAAATTTCTATCTCATCACCGTTTCAGGCTGCAAATTATTGAAAAATACCTCTTTTTTCGCATGTTCAAAAATGGAAGGGATCGTACCGCCCCTCCGTCACGAGATATCAAAAAAACGGACCTCAGATTCGTTGTCAGGGACAAAAGTTACCCCTTAGGACAAAGTTTCACGCAAATCGAAGAGGGGTCAGGGCAACTTTTCCCGATTTCGTGTGAGTTGGTAGAGAATTACCCAACTAAAACATGTAAAAAATGATTCCAAACGCAGGAGAATGCATTTTAAATTGATTTCGGCTAATTGCACTTAAATTTCCATTGAAATTGAAAAAAGGTTGTCCCCTGATTTTTCGGGCCAATAAAGAAGGGGTAGAGAGGGAGGGGGTATGATAAAACATAAAATTTGTATCAGACCAGATTTTGCAATATCACGCACTATGGCTCACAATATGACTTTTAAGTCTCCAAAAATATATAATGAAATTTCAAAAGTGAAAAATTCATACTTAGTAAAAAACGGATTATTTTTTTGATCATAACTTATATTACTGAAAACAACTTTTTATAAAAAAGAAATCCCTTCTTAAAACACAGATTTTCAATTTTTCCGTAGTTCCTTTCTATGGACAGCCTCCAACTTTGTATGGAAAAACGTTACTCAATCCACCTTAAGGTGGTTGATGCCTTCCTCATATTTATTAAAAAAAAAAATAATATTTAATATTGTTTACTTTTGTGGTCCCGTTTCACATCTGAAATGAGTTTTAATCGTGTTTTTATCGTTGTATTGCTGCTTGTACAACATTTTTGGTCCGTTTATATTGTTATGCTGGGATTGATCGAAACGACACAGCCCAATTTTTCGACCATTGACTTTTTTCGTATATTTAACTGAATCACCCTGTACAATCGAATTTTAGTAAATAAAAACAACTTAAAAAAATCTGTTGGGAAATAGAAAAAAGTTATGTCGATATATATAATATATAACTTTCAAAAGGGACTTATAGAACCTCAAGATGAATCGAATGAGGCCAATACGGTCAAAATCGGTTCAGCCAGTGACGAGATATTCCAGCGACATTGATTTGGTACACATGTCTACATACAGCCAAACACACATACATTTGCTCAGCTGGTGATTCTGAGTTGATATGTACAAATGAAGGTAGGTCAAGGAGGTCTAAATAAAAAGTTCATTTTTTGAGTGATTTCATAGCCATTCCTCAGTAATGTGAGGAAGGCAAAACGAGTGATGCAAAATGGCTTATTTCGACATCAGGAATTAATGGACAAAATTTCTTACACATCAGTATTGAAAATTGTTCAGCTGAAATTGCTCAATTAAAATATTTAAATCACAGGTTTTAAGCGATTGCCTTTATTGAAAAAAGCTTAATCTTCACTCCAAATAACTTCACATTCCAACCACCTCACTCATTCCCGAACAATCTTCGACTTTGAGTGAAACTTGCCTCCCCTGAAAGCACCGTTCTGGACTGTCAACCCGCTTGGAACCGTTTCGTTCCGTTTCCTTACCTTGGCGTGTTGGCCTCTTGGGCTGAAGGCTGAACCTCTCGCTGCAGTCATCAAAGCGCTGCTGCACGATGAAATGCGGTCGTGTTGATGTTTGCGCTTGATGAAATTTCTATTTTCATTAATCTTCTCATGAATAATTTATTAAGTGAGTTTGCGTTTTTCCTCACCCCGGTGGCTCGGGGGGAGGGGTAGGGGTGTGGGGGCTTTGACTAAACGCGTGTTGTGGTGGGATTTTTTCCTTTTGTTGCGGCTTACTTTGGGATCGCCGTCTGGGGACGAGCCTTTGGTTTTTTTTTCTTTGGTTGAAGCCTCCGACGAGCCAGCCTGTAGAATTCTTAATCGAATTAGAAGATAAATGAGTTGCGCCAAGTTGAGGGTGAAAATGTCTGCGGAAAGCGCCCTCCCACACACACATACAGGCTCTCATCGGGGTGTCATCGGTGGGTTGCGGGCTTCAAGTCGAACTTTGAGTATCCAATCACGGATAGGTACTTCCAGAACTTGTTTCTAGTGCTCCAATGCGGGATAGAATTTGCTGCATAAGTTGCTTATGTGAAAGTGTTTTTCTTTTCAGGAAGTTTCATCGTTTTTGGTGATATTTTGTTATGAGAAAATTGAAAGGGTAATAAAAAACTAATTATTCTTCTGAAACATAACTAAATTAATTTAAATTCTTCTAAAAGAATTAAGTTGGGGAGAGTGGGGAGACTTGATCCCCTTTTTTTTGTATCGCGCACAACTCTGTCAATTTCTCACAAAACTATGATCTTTTTGTATGAATTGAAAGCTTAAACATTCAACTTTGTTTGGCTGATAAGGGTATTTCATCAGATAAACTCTTCGAATAATGTCAAGCTTTTTAAAAAAATATTTTAAGCCGGTATTTTCAAAATGTTGGGAGTAATTTGATCCCCCTTTCAACATTTTGAAGAAATCTTAATCAAAATGTTTCTTATTCATCCAAACTTTTAATTTTCTATAAGATACAGCAATTTTACATTAAACCTGTACGTTTGTGTTCAAAATATAACAAGTTTAGCATGTAAAATATTTAAAAACTTGAAATCTTCTTTTTTAGACCAAAATTGAGCATGTTTACAAAAGCTGGTAATTTTTGTTTACAAAACTTTTGAAAAATGGTTCAAACTGCAGTTAGTTATGTACAACTATACTAAAGGAAACTATGTACGAAAACCCAGCCAAATTATTTAATCTTGAGGCTGATTCCAGTGACTGTAAAAATGCAGGGATCAAGTCTCCCTTAACGCACTTTTTTAAACAATTGATTGTAAAAATAGTATGACGATAAATTTAACGTAAAATGCGTAAGGGTTTTGGAGTTGATATGTTTATCAAACAATTCATGTATAAAAAATATTTTTTTGAATAATTTTTGAGTGTTTTCTATACTTATCAAAACAACGAAAAAAGATCTCTTGAATGTTTTTTGCAGCACTTCTTCGAAAAATGTGTGTAACTCAATCCAAACATGTTTTAATTTTTTTCTTTGTTTTCTAAAATGAGTTTAAGTCAATTTCGCACAACTTTCTAGAACAAAGCTAATTGTTTTACCCACATGCTGACGAGATACAGGCTTGGGATCAAGTCTCCCCACTCTCCCCTAACAATAACTACGTAGATTTTTCAATGCTTTTTACTGTAGAGCAGTTCTCTACGAAGTCGGTATTTTTTCTTAATTTTAATTTTTTTATTTTTAATCCGGCTGAAACTTTTTTGGTGCCTTTGGTATGCCCAAACAAGCCATTTTACATAATTAATTTGTCCTTATAACTTTTCATACAAATTTGGCAGCTGTCCATACAAAAATTATGTATAAAAATTCAAAAATCTGTATCTTTTGAAGATATTTTTTGATCGATTTGGTGTCTAAAGCAAAGTTGTAGGTATGGATAAGGACTACACTGCCGCTCCAATCTAGTCCGTCCCATATGTAAAAAGTGAGTGCTGAGATATCGCCGTGAGAAGCTCAAAAAATGTTTCACCTTTTTTTACATTTCTAATCACCAATTTTTACAAACTTTTTTCTACAATTATTTCAATATTGTTTCAAAAAGTACCCCTATCCAAAAATTTACTCAAAAAAGTTAAAATTTATTGGTTAATTTGGTAAATTTTCGTGCTGGGACTGACCTGACTTTATTTATCCATAAATAAAGGCAAGTCTGTCAGGTTATCAAGGTAGGCTTGTACATTTACAACAGAAATTTGCCTGTCATTTGTTGGTTTGTTTTGGAAATTTTCAAAATTGTTTTTATCAATGATCGAAAATTTTGTTTGTTTCAGGTTAATTTAATTTGGCGGATGATTCTATTAAATTTACCAACTACGAGTATTTAACCAGCAATGTTGTATTATTTCTATTTCTTTTGCTGCAGAACAGATATTCACATTTGATTACATGTATCAACATCCGGACCCTTAAATTGAGTAATCCAGAATCGTTTAATGGAAGGGGATCCTAAATCTAAAACCAGACCATGGCTATTCATACAAGAAGGAATAGTACTGATTTTAATGAATATTAGCTCAATGGTAGGTTGTTTATTTTTTTACCGTGATTATCCAATGCATGAGGAAAAAAATATTATATTACGCTTCCAAATTTAAAATATACCGTCAATTTGAACAATTTTATGTGTTTTTAAGTTCTGCGAGTACTTAGGTACATAGTCTGTGTAAATATAGAAATTACACATTTTTTCTATTGATTTGTGAGACATTTCAATACAAGGAACTGACTTGCCTTTATTTTGCATATGGGACAGCACCAAAGTGATTTTTATTTTGGAATGTTTAGAACAAACATAAATTTTTTATTAAATAGGGTTAAAGTAAATGTTCAAACAAGACAACTACTGAATTTATCTCAAAATCGACAAAAATACATATGGGACGGACTTGCTTTGAGCGGCAGTACACTGATAAAAAAAAATTATACACGAAAAAAAAATTTGGTGATTTTGAATTAAATTTTTTTTCACTAAAACTTGATTTGCAAAAAAAAACACATTTTCTATTTTTTTATTTTTTGAGATGTTTTAGGGGACATAAAATGCCAACTTCTCAGAAATTTCCAGGTTGTACAAAAAATATTTGAACGAGTTATGAATTTTTGAATCAATACTGATTTTTTCAAAAAGCAAAAAATCGATCGCAAAAATTTTTTAACTTCATTTTTCGATGTAAAATCAGATTTGCAAACAAAAAGTACTCTAGTGAAATTTTGATAAAGTGCACCGTTTTCAAGTTATAGCTATCTTAAGAAAACTTTTTTTTTAAATAGTCACAGTTTTTCTTTTTTTAAATTAGTGCCCATGTTTGTCCACTTTTGAAAAAATATGTTTGAAAAGCTGAGTAAATTCTCTATGTTTTGCTTTTTAGAACTTTAATCATATGAGATAATTGCTAAGATATTGCCATGCAGAGGTTTTAAAAACAGGAAAATTTATGTTTTCTAAGTCTCACCCACACAACTCACCATTTTCTTATGTCGAGATGTTAGCTACTAATGGTCTGATTTTCAATGTTAAAATATGAAACATTCGTGAAATTTTCCGATCTATCCAAAATCAATATTAAAAAAAAAATAAATCAAGACTAACATTTCAAAATGGTTGAACTTTTAATAGAACACCGTTTTGAAATTTTAGTATTGATTTAAAATTTTTGAAATTATTGTTTTCGAAAAGATCGGAAAATTTCACGAATGTTTTATATTCTAACATTAGAAATCGGACCGTTTGTTGCTTAGATATCGACATTTGAATATGATGGGTTGTTGGGTGAGACTTAAAAAATATAAATTTTCTTATTTTAAAACCTTTGCATGGCAATATCTCAGCAACTAAGGATCGTATCAACAACGTTTAAAAAAGCTTAATGTAGAGAGTTATCTAAGCTTGTAAATTTTTTTTTCAAAAGTGGGCAAACATGGGCTTTAATTGCTCTGTCGAGGATTTCAAATTTACGATTAATATATTTGTAGTAGATTTCAATTCATACGTTGGTTTCATCATAAATTACTGTGTAAACTATTTAAGCAAAAAAAAAAAAACAAAAGACAAAAACATGCAAATCATAGAACAAATGCGATGATAGGTTCCAAGTTGCGTACCTTTCACTTTAACTATATTGGTTTTTGTAACGTAAGAGATGATTGAGCACCTGGTTAACCCCGTCAAAAAGCTGTTCAAAGTAGGGTTGTTCGAAAAAAGGCTTATTTGATGTTCAGGTCAAATTTTTTTTTCATCTTTTATCGTATTATATTTTTTTCTAATCTATTAATGAAATTAATTGTTTCCTTAAAAAAAAGTATTCAGATCTCTATTGTTACGTGCACTTCAACCCACCTCTCATGGGTTGGCATCACCTTCTTTTTACAGCAAACTTTGAACAATCCACCAGGTGAACTTCCGGATGGTAGAGCTGTTTTTGTGGTGTGGTCGGTTCTCCAACACAAAACCACGCACAATTTAAATCAATCTTTGTTGTTTATTCGGCGACCGCACGCAAACTGACTCGACCAAATTGGCCCCACTTTTGCTTGGCAAGCTGACCCAGGGTACTGTCAACCGAGGGTGCTGAAAAGAAAGGTTGGAAAAATGGTTCGAAAGAACCATGTTTGAATCGAGCAGAAAATTCTAAATATTTCCTACCTTTGGGTTTATCACCACGAAACTTTTCCTTGAACTTTCGGCGTGTACTAAGTGTTGTTCTCCCTAACCAAACTATGACCGAAAGCTACGCTAGAGTACACGTTGAGTTCAAAAACACCATTCTGGTCCCTCGACACCCCAGCCCCCGAAACTTTCCAAGTGGGGCATCATTAGCCCGGTTTGTTTCCATCTGCCCAAGTGAGATGGAGGGTGGGTCAGATCCCAGCGTGGAGCGGCCTCCCAGGAATAGGGAAAAAAAATCGAAACACGCACACGCCAGTTCAAGGTTGTAAATGGACCCGGATAGGTGGAAAATATAAAATGTCCAATCTGATGGCTGTTCGTGGAAAGAGCCAATATTGGCACGGAGTGTATACAATATCTGCCAGGAAATGGCAACCGTTACACCTTCGAAGAAGTGCGCTCACCGGCTGTGTGTGTGTGTGTGTGCTTCCTGGCAACCATCCCCGGACCAGGTAGGAAATCTTCCCACCCAGAAGGTGGGACGCATCAACCGTTGGATTGCAAACACACGGGGACACCAGATGGTGTTGTTTGTGTTTTTCACGACGGAGGAAATGAAATTAATTTTTATTTCCACTTCCAGCGAAACAAGTGATCACGAATTTGCACCAAAATTGGATTAAGCACGGCGCGGGATCCAAAAATGGGCTTTAACGTAATTTAATCGACGTCGTTACATGGCCCAGCTAGTTTAGCGTAGGAACGTATTTTTGTATTTTTCTGCTAATTCGGGACGATTGACGGCAGAATGCCGAACCACGCATGGGCTTTATTTGGGAACGACGTTGGGAGGGTCTTTAATTGGGAAGCTATTCTATTGATGGCTTTGTTCGATTTCAGTTCTATTGGTTTCCCAAAATAGGTGTGCTCCTATTGTTGGAAGTAGTTCTGAGGATCAGTTAGTCTATTGTTGATCGAAAATTATCAGAACGAATTGCGTCATCATATTTTTATTTTATAATAACGATACCAAGTTTACAATAGTTTTATTAAATTTAATAGGGGACATTATTCAGCGTCAAACTTTTAGGATCCAATCATAATTGTTGTTTGGCTGAAATTTGGCATGGGTGCTCCTTGTTCTATCCAAAATAGGTTGGTCGAAAAATGACGTTTTTAATGTTTTTCACAAAAAAGCCCCTCTTTCAAAAAATGATATCATCCCGGAACAGCAGAACTGATTTTAGCTGAAAATACAAAGCCATTTAAAAAAAACCATTGTTGAAAGTTAGTTGAATACACTAACATATGAAATGAAAAGATTGTTTGCTGATTTGAAGATCTGGGGATCAAAGAACGAATAGGTAAACATATTTTCCATGATTTTCAAAATGTTTTACATAACATAACAGGAATTGATGAATATTCTTATACCAGATTCTGAAGCATGATTTTTTGAAAAAAAAAATCAAAATTCTGTATGTACATAAAACGAACATAGAGCACCCTGCTGCTCAAGTAAATGTATGGGGGTAATTCTCTACCAACTCAGACGAAATCGGGAAAAGTTGCCCCGACCCCTCTTCGATTTGCGTGAAACTTTGTCCTAAGGGGTAACTTTTGTCCCTGATCACGAATCCGAGGTCCATTTTTTGATATCTCGTGACAGAGGGGCGGTACGACCCCTTCCATTTTGAGCATGCGAAAAAAGAGGTGTTTTTCAATAATTTGCAGCCTGAAACGGTGATGAGATAGAAATTTGGTGTCAAACGGACTTTTATGTAAAATTAGACGCCCGATTTGATGGCGTACTCAGAATTCCGAAAAAAGGTATTTTTCATCGAAAAAAAACACTAAAAAAATTTAAAAAATTCTCCCATTTTCCGTTACTCGACTGTAAAAATTTTTGGAACATGTCATTTTATGTGAAATTTAATGTTCTTTTCGAATCTACATTGTTCATTTTAAAATTTCGTGTTTTTTCTAACTTTGCAGGGTTATTTTTTAGAGTGTAACAATGTTCTACAAAGTTGTAGAGCAGACAATTACAAAAAAATTGATATATAGACATAAGGGGTTTGCTTATAAACATCACCAGTTATCGCGATTTTACGAAAAAAAAGTTTTGAAAAAGTTACTTTTTGCGTTTTTCTTTGTTTCGTCGTCCGTGTCTGTCGCAGGTGACTATGAACGGCCATGATCGATGACGACCAACTTTTTCAAAACTTTTTTTCGTAAAATCGCGATAACTCGTGATGTTTATGAGCAAACCCCTTATGTCTATATATCAAATTTTTTGTAATTGTCTGCTCTACAACTTTGTAGAACATTGTTACACTCTAAAAAATAACCCTGCAAAGTTAGAAAAAACACGAAATTTTAAAATGAACAATTTTGTTCTAAATGAAACAATGACCCTTCTGGGTCAATGTAGATTCGAAAAGTACAATAAATTTCCCATAAAATAACATGTTCCAAATTTTTTTACAGTTGAGTAACGGAAAATGGGAGAATTTTTAAAACTTTTTTGATGAAAAATACGTTTTTTTCGGAATTCTGAGTACGCCATCAAATCGGGCGTCTAATTTTACATAAAAGTCCCTGTGACACCAAATTTCTTTCTCATCACCGTTCAGGCTGCAAATTATTGAAAAACACCTCATTTTTCGCATGTTCAAAAATGGAAGGGGTCGTACCGCCCCTCCGTCACGAGATATCAAAAAACGGACCTCGGATTCATGATCAGGGACAAAAGTTACCCCATAGGACAAAGTTTCACGCAAATCGAAGAGGGGTCGGGGCAACTGATGTGTGAGTTGGCGGAGAATTACCCATGGAACAACTAATTTTGATTATTTGGTTATTCCTTGTATTTTTTTTTGTTATGTTTTTGTTACTTTTCTTTCTCGCCAAAAAATCAAATTATCGTCAAGGCTTAGAAATTATCTAAAATAATGATTGCAAAACAACCGGGCAGGTGTACAATGCATTTTGAAACACTTTTTTGAATTTTTAACTTTCTTATTTTGATCAGAGTCAAGGGGTATAAACTTCAAAAATATATTTGCAACGGCTTAATTTGGTCCAAATTTATTGACAGTCTTGCCAACTCATCGAAAACTTTGAATTTTTGATAAACATGCAAAAAATTTCGAATTTTTTTTTTATATTTGTTTCTCATATTAAGGCCGTTGCAATTTTTTTTTAAAGTTTATGTCCCTTGACTCTGGCCTAAGTCGAGGAGGGGCAAAAAATATTTACAAATTTAACTATGTATAAAAATTGAAATTGCAAGCCATGGTATTTACATTTGAATTGTGTTTAAAAATGAATTTTACAGCTGCTCAGCAGTTGTGCAATTGGTAGTTTTCAAAATATCTAAGTATTGACGATTTTCTTTTTCGCTGAATAATAAGACTTTATGCAGTAATGTGCAATGGAAATTTACAAAAATTCAAAATACTTTTAATTGATCCCGGACATGCTAAATATGATTTTAAGCGCAGAAAAATGCATTTCGAATTGAATTTTGAAGTTTTTGAAAGAACATTTTTTGTCCCCTGATTTTTCGGACCGAATTTGAAGCGGGAAGGGGGGGTCGAAGAATCCTACTCAAGCTATCTGAAGCTATACCGATGGTTCATTTAGCCATACAGACCCCCGTTGATCAGGTAGATATCCTGGCCATGACTTCCGGGAGTTCCTAAATGACCCAAAACAATCCAACAAGCCACAGGATGTCCATCGTGGTCCACTGAAGCTATCTGAAGCTATACCGATGGTTAATATGGGCATACAGACCCCCGTTGAACAGGTAGATATCCTGGCCATGACTTCCAGGAGTACTTGGATGACCCAAAACAATCCAACATGCCGTAGAGTGTCCATCGTGGTCTACTGAAGCTATCTGAAGCTATACCGATGGTTCATATAGCCATACAGACCCCCGTTGATCAGGTAAATATCCTGGCCATGACTTCCGGGAGTTCCTAAATGACCCAAAACAATCCAACAAGCCACAGGATGTCCATCGTGGTCCACTAAAGCTATCTGAAGCTATACCAATGGTTAATATGGGCATACAGACCCCTGTTGAATAGGTAGATATCCTGGCCATGACTTCCAGGAGTTCTTGGATGACCCAAAACAATCCAACATGCCACAGAATGTCCATCGTGGCTCACTGAAGCTATCTGATGCTATAAAAAAATCAAACCATCCACATTAACGACCCCCGGGTCTTTTGTGGTCTCTATTGCAAGTTTCTGCTCGAACCTAGGAGTCCGAAGGCTTGAATGGGGAGAGCACCCAAACCTCTTTTTACTCCAAGGAACCTTCCACCCCAGTGTTTGAACTGACGACCTTTGAATTGCGAGTTCAACCGCCGCCAGCGATTCCACCGGAGTAGGCTTCTGAAGCTATATCGATGGTGAATACACCGGTACAAACACCCGTTGAACAGATAGATATTCTATTCGTGACTTCCGGATGTTCTTAGTAGTCCAGAACATCCCAATACGATGCAGAGTATCCGTAGGTCACCGAAGCTACTGATTTTAAAAACCCTGATTGTGGTCCTCGTTGAACAGGAAGATATGACCATAATGGTTAAGACTAACGACAGTTTAAAATCGGATCGCGTTATTTTAAATTTTTCGCGTAAATTGAGTTCGCGTTATTTTGAAAATTTCGCGTAACAAAAACCGCGTGAAAAAAATTTTGCGCAAAAGGAGGTCGCGTAAAAAAAGGTTTGACTGTATACAGATTTTCCGATCTCATCTAAAGTCCTCTTTAAAATTTTAATTTTCAGGGGATTTAGATTTTCGACATAAAAAATGACTGTTAAAAATGCTCGAATTTGATTGAATTATGTGTATTCTAAGTTGGCGGGCATAATGGTAATTTTTTTTCGTTTTCGTCATTTTGTTTTGTTATATATCTGGCAACTAACAAGGTAAATTCAACAAATTTAGGGTCGTTGAACTAAATTTTTTGTTCAAAAATATTTTATTTCATTTATCACGATTCGATTATCTGAAGTCTTTAAAGAAACCTTAAGCTAATCAAATCTTTGGATAACCGAGACCGGACTGTACTTAAATACCTTTCTCGTATAGACTGCTGCCAACTGATGCAAAATGTCTTCTTAGGATGGCCAATTGTAAAAATCTATTGGAATCCATTTGAAATTCACGTGGAGAATTGCTCGTTTGGAAAAAATCCGTAAATTAAGGTTATGTTTTTAAATCTTTAAAGTCAAATCCAAGAATCCTTTCCCCGCGAACGCATGTAATATAATAAATTACAAATTTTCCGCGGAAAACTCCATTTCATGGTTCGCGGTTCGTGCAGCGAATTCAATTTCGATCATTTGACCCATTTCATCTCGTTAAACCAGCAGCTGACTGCTCTGGTAGGCGGCGGCGGCGGTGTCTGTGGCGGAATGAAATTTGATTGATATTATTAATTACTCTGATCCCGCGGAATGAATTTATGCATACACCGGCGATGCGTTATGAAGCAAACGACCTGGGTGCTGAATTTTGTGGCAAGGGTGACACCGCGCATTTTCCGACAAGGGTGGTTGGAGTGAAAATGTATCATGGAAAATTCAAAGTTTTATTTTTTATTTTTAAGTTTTTTCAAAAATGTCAAAACATAAGTATCATTTTTTATTAAACTAGCCATTTAAGTACTTTTAATACAACCATCGACTGTCCTCAAAATTCCAATGCTTTGTCGCACACGTCAAAAAGTTGCCCTCCCTTCGGGCAGTACCAAATGGTCCCTCGTATCTACACGGCACAAACGCAGTCATATTCAATTCCCGGGACAGATCCTCCTCGGGGGGTGGAGGAGGTTACCGAGACCGGAGCTCAGGGCAGTGTATGAATATTAAACGGTGAGGTCCCACGACCCCGGACCGCTTTTCATATTGTATCAGCCGAGGAAATTGATATTTGATGATTTATCACTCATCGGCATCGTGATCGACGGGCTGGCTGGCTGGCGGGCAAACAGGGTAAGTGAGCTTAAGGGCTTTCATTGGCAACGGTGGACTTGGTCACGGTCACCGATGGCCAAGCCACCGACTGAAGCTGAAGCTGAAAATAATGCATCCTACTGGGCTAGATGGATGATAAATTGAAAAAAAAAAAACACAAATTGATTTTTGTTTTTTGTTTTTTGTTTTTTGTTTTTTGTTTTTTGTTTTTTGTTTTTTGTTTTTTGTTTTTTGTTTTTTGTTTTTTGTTTTTTGTTTTTTGTTTTTTGTTTTTTGTTTTTTGTTTTTTGTTTTTTGTTTTTTGTTTTTTGTTTTTTGTTTTTTTTTTGTTTTTTTTTTTGTTTGCACTGCTTCACACTTTCAAGTAAACGCATCATTTGGCATCATCCTATGCTAGAGAACAGCATTTGAAAATCACCATTGAGTCTTCTGTGCCACTATGCCCGAAGCGTTTTTTCGACACTACTATTGATTTTGGGGACTGCTTGTTTTGATTTCGATTCTCGCTCCGCCCAGGTCGTGGCCGGAAGGCAACTCCGAGGACACCGATTCCGACGGCGACGATGACGACGTCTGTGATTATGACGACGACGACGAAATAAAAATGAAGTGCTTTGAATCTATTCCGGGGCAGGCCTATCGGAGGGGAGAGAAAAAAAAAAGAAAGATTCTTGATGGCCCAGCGATTTTTTTTCACGGTGAAGACGCCCCTATCGGAAAATGAGACGACTCTTAGAAGACAACAACGTCAGCGTTGGGAGGGTGAAGGGCGGGAAAAATGTCATCATCATTAGGAAAGATTTTCGATTTGGCCCACCGGTTTATAGTTTCCGCCATTATTGACACCGGGTTTCTGGTGAAATCTGCTGGAAGAGGATAACGAAATGATAAGAAATGTTGGTTATAAGGAAATATGAAGCTAATTTGAGAAAAAAAAAAAATAAAACAAAAACATTAAACTAGGAGTGTTTAGTTTATGTTGAAAAGAACAAGCTAATCATAAAAACATTTATGCAATCCCAAAATTTAATTAGTTGATTGCAAAGTGAATAAATTTGTCACATTTTGATCAACACCTCATAGCACAGATCCTTGGTCATGAAATTGTATCATATGCTTATGGACAAAACAACCCCTCGTACTTCCAAAAACCTCCTCCGCTCCTTCCTAAACCATCCTCAACATTGCAAAACAGACTACCAGAAATGGTAATGAAAACGAACATAAACAGGCCAAGTCGAAATATGTAAATTAATTTCGTTGTCTGTATTTTTTGTCCTCCCTCAACAGAACAATGACCACCTCTCCAGCAAACGGGACTTTTTCGCCCGAGGGATGTTTTGGTCATGCTTTGGGGTCCCTTCCTGGTCTCTCTCCCCACCCCACTTGTTTGTGGGGGTGTTGTAATTTGGAGGATTTTTTTTTCTTTTGACTTTGGATGACAAAACAATGTTTAGAAAACAGTATGTTGATGATACTCAGCAATTGATTTCTGCAGTTTTTTATAAGTAAATTAAATTGAACGTGAATCAAAAATTACACAATGTTTTCATGTTTCCAATCTCAAAATAATATATGAAATGTAATACCAGCATTATTAAGCATTAACGATGTACTTTTTTCATAGCATAAACCCAGCATGAACCTCGAAATGACTTCATTATGGCACTGCGATCGAACCTCGGTTTTCCTCGAAAACCTCAATGGCCGACCCGCATTACACTGCTGCACTCGTGGTCTAGTTGTGGCTAATCTGATTAAATTTCGTGGATTCCAAAATGCATGAACTAATTAGCGAGATTGAGTGCGCAGTACTCAGCGAAATAACATCATAATAATGGGGACTGGTGGGTGATTATCCACTCTGCAGGGTGCGTTAAATTTAAATCGGCTTTTCGAGCGAAAGCTCAAATTACTTTCGATTGTTGCTGGAAATGCTGTTCCAAAGATTCCCTGAAACCTTCAATTAAATGATCAAGTTAACAAAATGACTCTCCCACCTGGGGTGCATTTGCTCAAATTACATATGTTCGCTGTCCTGCCGGGACACGTGTATTTCCGAAGCTGCCCAACCACCCCACCAACCCCAATGGTGGCTCATAATTTGAAGCTTCAAAGAACTTCACACGGATTCGTGGTTGGTGCAAACATACACAAGGGAGGTGGGTGAAGGGAGAAAGCTCGAAGTAGGTGCGTGCAATCACTGAATAATTAATTAATTATTTATTATATTGTTATTGCTCTTATTTATGGCTGCTGTCATAACGGGGTGTCCGGCACCGCGCCTCGCTTCCCTTTGTTGGACACACGCGCCGATCCCTTTGAACTTCCGGCCCAGCGCCAGCGTGTGGCGACGGCGGCCACCTGCCAAAACTGGACACGGACAGGTTTGTTTGGTGTTGGCTTTTTTTTTTTTGCTTAATTTTAGTTTGTGTATCCTGTGTTCTCACCCGTGGTATGTCTGTGTGTGGAGGAGAGTATCGTAGGGAAATTAATTTTAATTTAATATTAAATCAATATTATATTAAAACATACCATGGGTTGACCGGACTGGCATTTCCGCTTCATACCAATGGTTTATTTAAATTGAAAGAAAGTTTTCAGCGGAATTGCACACTGTGAGCTGTTATTTGATTAACAAAACTTCTTTCAGGGAAATTGATAATTAATTTATTGAATGTTCCACATAACTAAAAAAAATAATGTGCTCATTTCCAACTATGAAACTATACAGTACAGTTCGTTTCGTTTCGTTCGTTACAATAAAACATTTAAAAGCATGGAAAGCGTTCCAAATAGTTAACAAAAGCAAACAAAACGAATGGTAAAGCATCACAAAAAAATATTAAGAAACATTGTAAAGAGTCGGGACCCGCGGTGTAGGGGTAAGAGTGGTTGCCTCTCACCCCATCGTCCTGGGTTAGATCCCACAAGGTCGCGGTGGCATTTTTCGAGACGAGATTTGTCTGATCACGCCTTCCGTCGGACGGGGAAGTAAATGTTGCCCCCGGTTAGGTCGTAAGCTCAGTCCAGGTCTAGGAGTCGTCTTCCTGGGTCCTGTCTCGGTGGAGTCGCTAGTAGACAGTTGGACTAACAATCAGGGATGCCACTTGGTTTTTTTTTAATGTCTGTAAAAAAGTCTGTATATGTCTGTGAATTTGTCTAAAATTCAAATATATCAATCCACAGTCATTGAAATCTATCAGAAATTGCGTTTTTAAGCATTTGAAGTCTAACGAAATAAGTTTCGACAAAAAAGATTACAAAATATTAATTAAATGAAGTTTTTTAAAAGTCTGTGCACCTCAAAAAATGTCTGGCACAAGCTCAAAAGTCTGTGAAACACAGACAAATCTGTGTATCTGGCATCCCTAACAAACCAAAGGTCGTCAGTTTGAATGCTGGGTTGGATGGAAGCTTAGGTGTAAAAAGAGGTTTGCAATTGCCTCAACAATAAAGCTTTCGGACACCTAGTTTCGAGTAGGAATCTCGCAATCGAGAACGCCAAGGCAATGCTGTAGAGCGAATAATTTGTTTGTTTGTTTTTTTTAAGACATAGGAGCAATTCCCTACTAAAACCGGTAATGGATTTTATTTGAATTTTTTGATTTGGCTCAAACTTTGTGGGGGCCTTCCCTATGACCAAATGAGCTATTTTGCGTCATTGATTCACACATAGAAGTCTCCATACAATTTTGGCTGCTGTCCATACAAAAATTGTATGTAAATATTCAAATAACTGTAACTTTTGAGTGAATTTTCTGATCAATTTGGTGTCTTCGGCAAAGTTGTAGGTATTGTTGAGGACTTTTGAGAAAAAAAATAGGTACACGGAAAAAAATTGCAGATTTTTCAATAAACTTTTTTTTCACAAAATACGTAATTTTTGATTTCCAAGATTTTCACGAATGTTTCATGTTTTAACATTGAAAATCGGACCATTAGTTGCTGAGATATTGACATAAGAAAATGGTGGGTTGTTTGGGTGAGATTTAGAAAACTTCAATTTTCATAATTCTTTTTGTTTAAGCCGCTGTATCTCAGCAACCAGACGTCCAATCTTCAATGTCTCTTGGACAATTTTATAGCAAATTTTCTGAACTTTTCAAAAAAGATATTTTTAGAAATGGTCACTCATGGTCACTATCTTTAAAAATCGAAAAACTGCAAATATTTCGCTTAAATCAAACTTTCGGTGGCTTCATTTTGAAAACAGAGCCTTTTATCAAAAAATCTGTAAAGTACTTTTCGATTGGAAATTCAATTTAACATTGGAATATTACGTCAAATTTGTTTTTGCATGAAATTTCGAGTTTTCCCAAAAATCACTTTTTTCAAAAAATCATAACTCGGCGGCAAATTTTTTGACCATGTTTCTCTATGGCTTAAAAGTTGCGGGTTTTGTCCCCTAAAACATATCAAAAAATCTCGAAAATTGAAAAATATTTTTTTTAGGAAATTGAGTTTTTGTGAAAAAAATGTTAATTAAAAAATCGGCAAATTTATTTTTCCGTGTACTTTTATTTTTCTCAATAGTCCTCATTAATACCAATAACTTTGCCCAAGACACCAAATTGATCAGAAAATTCACTCAAAAGTTACAGATATTTGAATATTTACGTACCATTTTTGTATGGACAGCTGCCAAAATTGTATGGAGACTTGTATGGGTGAACCAATGACACAAAATAGCTTCTTTGGTCATAGGGAAGGCCCCCACAAAGTTTGAGCCAAATAAAAAAATATAAAAAAATAAAAATGGTCGGAATTGTCCGATTTAGTAGAGAGTTGCTCACAGTGTTTTTTTTTTGCAAATCAAGTTTTAGTGACAAAAGGTTAAATAAAAAAATCACCAAATTTTTTTACCTTGTATCATTCTTTTCAGTGTAGTCCTATCCATACCTAAAACTTTGCCCAAGACACCACATCGATCAAAAAATTCTTTCAAAAGATACAGATTTTTGAATTTTCATACATCGTTTTTGTATGGACAGTTGCCAAATTTGTATGGAAAATTATATGGACAAACTAATGATGATAAATGGCTTCTTTGGGCATACCAAAGGCACCAAAAAAGTTTCAGCCGGATTAAAAAATACAAAATCAAAATTAAAAAAAAAACGATCGACTTCGTAGAGAACTGCTCAGCTTAGAGAAAAATAAACAGGAATATTGAAGCCTCACCAAAACAACCCACAATTTTCTAATGCCGATATCTTCGCAATTAACGGTCAAATTTTCAATGATAGTGCAATTTTTCGATTTTCGAAAACAATATTTTGAATTTTTTTTTTTTTTCAAACAAGACTCACATTTTAAAAGGGCGTTATATTGAATGTTTTGTCCTCTAAAAATGTTAGTGTTTATTCAAAACTTTCAAAACATTGTTTTCGAAAAGATCGTTGTTATTTAAAATGAGCAGTTGAAAAATAGAGCAAACTAAACATTCAATATTATGCCCTTTTAATATGTGTTCAAACATATTAAAAGGGCGTAATGTTGGCAATAAAATTTAGCGACCAATATTGCGATTTAAAAAAAAAGTATTGATTCAAAAATTCATAACTCAGTCAATTATTTTTTGCCCGTTTTGAAAATTTCTGAAAAGTTGACATTTGATGTACCCTAAAAATATATTAGAAAGTTTTTTTTTTTTTTGAAAATCAAAATTTAGTGACAAAAACTGAAATAAAAAATCACAAAAAAATTTTACAGTAAACATATTTATTTTTTTCAGTGCAATTCTTATCCATGCTTACAACTTTGCCGAAGACCCCAAATCGATCAAAAAATCCTTCAAAAGATTTATTTTTCATGCATAATTTTTGTTCGGATAGCTGCCAAATTTGTATGGGAAATTATATGGACAAACTAACGATGCAAACTGGCTTCTTTCTTACCGAAGGCACTTTAAAAGTTTCAGCCGGATTAAAAAATATAAAAAGTAAAAAAAAAACGATTTACAACATTCCAGCTTTCCAAACAGATTGTCTCCAACAAAATTTTGAAACAATGTGAAGAGCAGGGTTGCCAGGTTGACAGATAAATCATTCTTCTCTGTGCCAGATATTGACAGATTTTGCCAGATTTTTCACTTTATGCCTATTTTGATAACTTTTTGAACGAATTTAATTGAAAATAACAAAAAATATAATGTATTTTTCTTTAAGAGAACGTAAATTAAACATTTCTGAGGCCATAAAATCAGTTGAACCACTTAAATCCTACAACAAATTTGAATTATTTAATATCTTCCCTCCCCTACACCGTTGAGAATTGATAGGTCTTCGTCTGCCAGATTTTTCCAGATTTTTGGACGATACTTGGCCAGATTTTTTAGATTTTGACCTGGTAACCCTGGTTAAGAGTCGTCGTGTTTATCGGCATTGCCGTTATTGTTCAGCAAAATGTCTAAAAAAGCTCTACTGGCACAAAAGAAGACCAAATTGAGATATTGGTAACTCCCAATGCATCCATCTTTGATTTGTCTATTGCAAAATAATCCTCCAACCTCCATTTCCTCCAAATGCTTTCCAACCACCCTGACCCCCATGTTGACCGGTTCTGCCCTCAGTGCCACTTATTTTCCCGCTCTACTTCCGGGGAGGGTTGGGTAGGGGGAAAGCGAACCTAATGAGATGAGTATGAAATGAATAGTAATCAAGTTGGCAAGTTGTTGATTAGATAAGCATCCAATTTAACAAAGCAGAAGTTTGTTTATTGTTTTCGCTCGAAAGTGGCCGGCAAAACAGTCCGAGATCGAAAGCGAATGAATCCCCAATCCTCTCTCGCCCTACACCGTCACCTCAATTTTCAATTCAAACAGGAAACAAAAAAAAAAGAAAGAAAGACAGCTCGGAAAAAACAGAAGGAAAAGTCGTAATCAGAGCATTTTAATCATTTGTCACTCGGTTGTTGTTGGTCGCCAAATTGTGTGTCTTAATTTTGGAAGTGTTTTTTTTTTCGGCTCTTGACTTTTCCAAGTTTCCCCCTCTTCTTTGTGCTGCTTTTTTCTTTGCTCTCGGGAAAATTCACACCAACGCGGAAAAGCGTCAGCTTCAGGGGAACGAGGGGTGGTGGGGGGTTTGATGCTGATTTTCAAGCAGCTTGCAAGGCCGCACGAGGTTGGTCGTAATTAGATCGTTGATTTTCACTTTACCGAAAAGTTTTGATTGACTTTTGCGTTATGAAAATCACTTTGACACTCTAATTAGGCCGGTCGACTGCTGGCAGCTTCAGCCCAAGTAAACTGAGGTGGCAGTTCGAGGAGGTCTGTTTGCCAAGAGGGTTTTTTTTTCGTTGCGTTTCTTGGGTGTCTGGTAGCGCTGTCATTGCACTGCGCGGTTTTGGGTGAAACGATAATATTGGTTTTTACGCCAATTAGGGTTCAAAAGCTTGGGGAAATACGAGTACGGGGTGCAAGATGGGAAGATCTGTTTTCTAAAAATAGAGATTACTTCAAGAGGTTAGTGCTTTAGCATTGAAGCTTCCATCCACATCGGGATTCGAACTGACGACCTTTAGATTGTGAGTCCTTCTGCCGACCAGCAACTCAACCAAGACAGGATACTAGACGACGGCTCCTACATCTTGACTGAGCTAACGACCTAACCTCTAGGCTAGACCGGAGCCAACATTTACTTCCCAGTCCGACGGAAGGCGTGATCCGACAAATCTCGTCTCAAATTAACAAGTCCCAAAACGTAGTCTCATTCCCACGGGAGCGGGAATTCCATTCAATTCCTGCTATAAATTTTGCTGATCAGCTACTCGTTTCGTTACTGCACTCTTGAAGCAAAACCTTCAAGTAGCTCCACATAGCGCGCTCAATAATGATACTATTTTAAACTCCATTGAGCTTCCAAATCACGTACTCCATTCGACAATCATGCTGCATGTGAACAGCACCGCCAGGGTCGAGGGTGGGCCATGTGTAAAAAGAAAGGGCATCATCAAACTATTATATCGATATCCTTTGTGCCCTTTTGTCTGACTGTCTGTGCAAGTCCTTGCCCAAAACCGCCGTCGTTGTCATCGTCGTTCAATAAAAATATCCTCCATTAAATGGTCGTATGCATTGCTCATATATATTCAATTGATAGGCATTTCATCGGGTTAGGATCCTTTAGGAAGTTTTTTTCCCCCACGATCTTCTTGAACTCCGAGATAACGACAATCGACCAAATTAGCACATGTTAGACACAGGACATAAAACGATTCAGCTTCCACTTATCTCACGAATTGCACCACGACTGCTACTGTCCCAACCCTCCTTCCAAAGAAGACCAACAGACAAATGTGACACATCCACACATGGATATAACGATTGAGAAAAATGACCCAGATATCGAACTCGTACTACTCGCTAGTGAGATGGAGTAAGTCTGGGCATGATGAAATGTAGTTTTCTGTAAAATCTTGAGATCTTGAAAGCGAAGAATAAAAAAATGATTACAATGTATTGAATCGCTCTGAAATTATTACCAACAGATATTGCTCATCGACAGATTTTTCCGTGTCCAATTTGTACTACTAAGCAACATCAACACAATCATACACACACACACACACTCCTTCGAACGGCTCATAAAATCTTTATTTACATTGTCGACCGTCTTTATCTCTCCATCGCACCAGCCTCCAGATGTTGGTGGGGGGTGTGATTTCATCCCTCGCCGGTAATGGTGCCTGGAACATTGGTTCATTTTGTGAACTAGCCCTAAGGAAAAGCGCTCAAATGCCCACAAGAGGGCGGGGTGACTTGATCCAAATCTGCGGCACCCATCCCCAACGTATTTAAGAGGCCACCCATTTGTAACAAATGTGTCCAAGCAAGTGTTTATCCTTCCTCCTTCCTCAACATTGTCGGAACAATTCCTAGCGAAGTGTCCTACGAACTGTTGGGTGAGTTTGCTCTTGAGACGAATCTTAACGTGCTTCTCCGAATCGCAATTGCTTTGAATGCTTCTGAGCAGGAGGTGGTTAAATTTAGTATGATGTAATATTATCGACAGTAATTGTTATTGCTAGGAGTGGAAGATGATTCATTTCTCTATATAGTTCAATTAAAATAGCAACATGAGATTTATGTTGGGAACATATCAAACTATGTCAACAGAGGTTTGGTTTGTCTCACCGTTTTAAACCTTCGAACACCTAGTTACGAGTAACTTAAAAAAAAAACTGGTAAATCTAAAAAAACAGGCCTGCAAAACTTCATTCGTTTCCTCACAATCAAATCTTCTTGCACACCATTAATGAACGCCTGTATCTGAATAAAAGCTTCTGCAGCCTGTGTAGATTGTCCAGGTCAGTAGTGGAAGTCCCTCAAAGATCTAAAGTCAGGTACACAATACAGGCACATAAAGCATACAACTTATTAAACAATTTGATTCAATAAATATTTACAAAATTACTGTTTCCTGGATTCCCATTCCCGAAATCTATATTGAGACGACAAAACGTTCAATTTAGTTCACCTCAACCAACTGAGTGTAGGAATCCAATTGGACGCGCATTCGGACTCGCCGAACTGGAATGGCACATGCACGTGTTGTTTTAAGCAGCGCCTCCGTCTCGCTGTCTGTTTTTTGCACCTTTCGGGCGATTTAATTCGCACTAGGCACCCGCACCAGATGAGTTGAAGTGGTCACTCTCTGGTGCTGTCTTTGGGACACGTGCCGCAAGCAAACTGTGTGGGTGTGTGTGTGTGCGAACCAGGTGTGCAGCACATCCGGACCATGAATGTATGTGAAATGAAGGCTGTGTGAAAAATGACAAAAGCTTTTGCTTCTCTATTGAGTCGGCGATACCCGAGGCAATTAGGGAGTATCTTAATAATATTTTTTTTATTTTTTTATATTCAAATCAAAATGTTCTACAAGACTTTATTCCAACAAAGTTGGATTCAATGATGGCGCTTAAATTCATGGAATAATTTCAAGCCATATGTAATTAAAAAACTAACTTAATGCACCTATGTGGTTGGTGCCGTCCTCACTCTTTTCCAATAATGAGTGATTTGTGATATGATGGGTTTGGACACAAATTTCGTCTAATTTCGTTAAGTTCCGGAATACAAAAAAAAACACACATATCACTCAAGGGCTCATAAGTGGCATCATAAGTGGTCATAGCTTGAGACAGGGTTACCAGATCTTCAATGTTTTGGACTCGTTGGCAAATTCTTTTGATAACCTAACCAACGAAGGGTCGGATGATGGATTCGGACATTGTTTACATACATTTAAGTGAGATTCGGCTACAAAAAAGTACATAGATATCACATAAGTGGTTATAAATCGAGACAGGGTTGTCAGATTATCAATGTTTTGGACTCGTTGGAAAGGTCTTTCAATTACCTAACTAACGATGTATAGCATGATGATGTTTGGTTCAGTTTACTGCCATTTATTCAACTTCTGAATATATGCGAAAACACATTTTTATACATAACTTTTGAACTACTTATCGAAACTTCAAACTATACAATAGCACCGTATGGGACCCTAAACTAAGTCGAATGCGATCGGTTTGATCAAAATCGGTTCAGCCAGTGCTGAGAAAACTGAGTAACATTATTGGTCACATACACACACACATACACACAGACATTTGTTCAGTTTTCGATTCTGAGTCGATATGTATACATCACGGTGGGTGTTCGAGCTTAAAATAAAATGTTCAATTTTGGAGGAAGGCAAAAGATCGGAAAATTTCACGAATGCTTTAACATTGAAAATTTGCCCGGGCAGACGGTAATAACAAAATTGATGCCATTTCAATAACAAATACTGTTAAAATAACACAAAGTGTTATGGATTCTTCTTGAAAATTAAATTTTTGCATAGGAGTTTAATAACAGTTTATGTTATCATAACAAAATTTGTTATTGGACTGATATTGGTTGAAAGCCAAAACAAATTTGGAATAACATGTTTTGTTATGGAAGAATAACTTCAATTGTTATTGGGATGATCGGATTAGTTGTTAAAATAACAAATAATAATAACAAAGATTTGTTCGAAGAATAACTTAAAATGTTAGTAGTCTGTTATTACAATAACAATCCAATAACAAAAAAATCATATCGTCGAATAACAAATCTTGTTATTAATAACATAAAATGTTATTGACCTTGTATTCTCAAATATCAAAAAATGTTATTCCAATGTTATTTCCGTCTGCTCGGGGGACCATTACTTTCTAATATATCGACATTAGAAAAATTGTGGTTTGTTTGGGTGAGACTTAGAAAACATCAATTATCTTGTTATTAAATCTTTGCATGGCAATATCTCAACAGCTAAGGGTCGTATCAACAATGTTTCCTAAAGCAAAATATAGAAAATTTGCTCAGCTTTTTGAAAACACAAAAAATGGTGGTAATATTCATCAGGAAATGGTGACAGATCTTGTGTCAAAAAATAGGTAATATTACATCCGAAAATGATGATTTTTTATCAGTTTCTGGTGAATATTCATCAGGTTCATAATTTTACACATTTTTTCTGTAATATTATTTAAAAAAGAGGTTATATTCAACTTACCAAATTTTTAACATTTAAAAATTAAACTTATTTTTGCCGTGTATATTTTTCAAAGGTAGGCAAACATGGGCACCTATTAAAAAAAATTAACAGCTGCGACTATTTTCAAAAAAGCTACCTAAAAATAGCTAGAACTCGAAAACGGTGCACTTTATCATAATTTCACTTTGGCAATTTTTGATTGCATATTTAATTTTACATCGAAAAATAATGCTGAAAAATTTTTGTCACCAGCACACAGTGGGCGAAATGGAACCCAAAATCGGACTTAATTGAACGCGGCTGGTTCCCTGGTATAACACATAGTGTTTCTTATGTAAAAAAATCCGGGGAATCGATTGGTGATGGATTCATCCACCGCACGAAACGGCAAAGGGTCCATTTTGCCCCAATTACTCATTTTTTAACATTTTTTCTTGAAAATCGGTCTGTATTTAGAGCGGAGGCTTTTGCGGCCTTTCAAAATGCACTTAACTTATTTGAAAATGTCCCAGGAATCCAGTAAAAATAACCACTTGCACCGCAAAATCATCTAGGGTCCATTTAACCCCAATTCCGCTATAAAAGCATTTTTGGCCGTTTTCAAATGTTAGGTCAGATTTCAAAATCTGAAAATATTTTTATCGTAAAGATCAGACAATTTTACATAAGAATGACGATTTGCACTTGAAAGTTTGACACATTTATGTTGATATAGAAATTAAACTAAATAAAAAGATTGAAGAATCACTTTTGGGCCAATTTTCCCAAACGCAGAATAAACTGCCTTTCACATACATTTTATTTTCATCAACATAAATGTGTCAAACTATCAAGTGCAAATCGTTATTCTTATGTAAAATTGTCTGATCTTTACGATAAAAATATTTTCAGATTTTTTAAATCTGACCTAACATTTGAAAACGGCCAAAAATGCTTTTATAGCGGAATTGGGGTTGAATGGACCCTAGATGATTTTTGCGGTGCATGTGGTTATTTTTACTGGATTCCTGGGACATTTTCAAATAAGTTTAGTGCATTTTGGAAGGCCGCATAAAGCCTCCGCTCTAAATACAGACCGATTTTCAAGAAAAAATGTAAAAAAATGGGGAATTGGGGCAAAATGGACCCTTTGCCGTTTCGTGCGGTGGATGAAACCATCACCAATCGATTCCTCGGATTTTTTTACATAAGAAACACTATTATTCATACCAGGGAACCAGCCGCGTTCAATTAAGTCCGATTTTGGGTTCCATTTCGCCCACTGTGCAGCATTTCGATTTTTTGAAAACATCAAATAGAGAGCTGAATTTGCAGATCGTACGTGGACTTAGTAAGCTACACAGTGAAAAATTGTGTAAATTTGGATGGTGTAATTTTGGAACACGCAGAAAAATATTTTATAGAATCAGCCTGTACGAGGTTTGATTCAACAAAAAAATTGTTGAATATAATCAACGCCGATTTTGCGTTGAAACAGACCTTGATTTTTTCAATTCCACAAAAATCTTTTCGTCGCCATCGTGCTAACTTGTCGTACGTGCATTTTGGTCCAAATTGAGTTAAGAACGCCATTTTGTGCAGCTCACAATGCCTCACCTTTTGACCCTCACAGATCCCCAAAATTCGATTTCAATCCTGAGATATTCAACAAAAACCGAAAAAACTCCGTGCATTTTTGTCACTTTACATATGAAAGTAGTTTCAATATTGTCGTGCTATCTTGTCACTCCATGAAAATTGATGTAAGTGCAACAAAAGGCCAAAGGGATTTCAGGCCAGGAAAGTCAGGATGCGTTTGTCGCACGTACAAGCTAGACTACCGTAAACATTTGTAATTATAACTCGGCACTCCAGCAATCAACTTCAACCAAACTTTGGGACAATGCACAGAATGGTGAGCCAAACAAAACGTGTTTGTTATTGTTTACATTGCGTGCTCTCGTTTTTGAATATTCAAGGTCAAACATTAAAACGCGTTTTTCTCGGAACGTGAAAATGGCGGGTGCGACAAGATAGCACGACGACGTCGTTTTGTTGTTTTGAAAAAGTAGCTTTGACATTTAGCGTTGATTCAACAAAAATCTTGATTTTCAAATCAACAAAACGTTTTGTTGATTCAAATATGCCTTATTTTTCTGCGTGAAGGTTTTATGATGTTATTTGACACAGCAAAAAATCCGCAAACATTTTATTTATTTATTTAAGTAAACCACACTTATTCATCTCAATGTCAGATGCCATAAATTTCAGTCGTTTACTTAACTACAGATTTTATTAGTGATAAACATTTAATTGAAAATTTGCCAAAACATCATAAAGCTCATCTGAAATTCCGTCTGTTAAAGAACCACCCCATGGTTTTGTCACACACATCGTTAATACGAGCTCACCTGTGAGTGTGTTCTTTCTTCTGAAAAAAAAAGTTCTCCCCCAAATCCTATGCTTTTTTGTGTGTCATGTCTTCAGGGCACTTTTGGGCCCATTTTCACTCGGCAACGATTTGTATCCTTTCTGTGCGAGTGTGTGTGTGTGCAGTGCACTCTTCTAGCACCAGCAGCCTCAGCAATCGACGACCAACCGTTTCGCTCAAAGCTCCGTCTCTCTGTGGGTGATGGTGAAAAGTTCGGTGCGCACACGCGTCTGAAACGACTCCCCTGCTGATTGGACAAACAAGTCAGACTGACTACTGTTTTTGAGCTACACAGTTGATAAATTTCAAATAATAAATTACCTAATTATTTCAAGAATATTTTAATTTGGTTTAAAATTCTGCATCGAAATTCAAGTTTTTTTTTTGTATTTTCAAAGGTGTAACACCAACCAGAAGTTCCGCAAAAACATAGGCGAAATCAAACTTCATTTAGATGGTATCGATTATAAATCCGCCGGCCGACGAATGCAGCGAAAATTCGTTTGGACAGCCAAATGTCGACGATTTTTTCTACCTTTTTTTCAGAGACTTTCATCGAGCTTCCCACGACAGACCGGAACAAGCTCTTTTGTGTGTTTTCAATTCAAAACGCTCTTTCATCCGAGATGACGTATTCAGCAGGATGCGCTTCACAGCCGTAGTCGGGGTCAAATGAGAAGCTCGGGCCACGTGAGGGAGGATCATCATCAGTGAAGACACGGGAGTTACTCTCAGTGCCACGCAATTAGGTTAATTCGGGACTGAATTCAGCTTTCGGTGCTAGCATAGGTACTGACAATTTGTTGTTCATACTAGGCCATATGATTGACTTAAAAGTCGAGTTCCACATAGAATCAAGCCTTTTTTATTTACTGTTAACATAGTTCTGCTAGTTTGTGTCATTTTTATACTTTGCTTACAATATTTTGATGAAACTTAAATCTTTGAAATTATCGTTATATGTGCTTTAATGAATGAATTCAAAATGATTTTTGTTTCCATCGTTTTCACAATAGGGCAATTCATTACGAAATGGTTTTTTATTTTCATTTTTTTTTGTATTTTTTAATTTAATGTTTATAAGGTAAAACTGATACACAGTTAAAAACAAACTTTATTTGCAAAAAAAATACTTTTTATATTTAAAATTTTTACATTATTTTTTGAATTGTTTAAAGAGACATCAAATGGCAACTTTCCAGAAATTTCCAGAATGTTTGAAAATTCTTTGACCGAGTCCTGAATTTTTGAATCGATACTAATTTTTCAAAAAATCGAAGTATTGGTCACACAAATTTTTCAACTTCATTTTTCGATGTAAAATCGAATTTGCATTCAAAAAGTACTTTAGTGAAATTATGATAAATTGCAGGTAGAGGGTGACGAGCGGGAATTTCCGGGAAAAAAATTCCGGGAAATCGACCATTTTTTGACCTCTCGATTCCCGGGAAATTTGGTCGAGACTCCCGGAAAATTTTAGGCTTATGAATATCGAAGCAAAATTATATAAATTAATAAGCTAATCAACTAATTCGAGTTTGAATAAACCAATGCATCTCTAGTCTTCTTATTCAGAAAGTTTAAATTTTAGCTTAAGCATACTTAGCAGTTATTGTTTCTAATTATTATTTCAAAATGGAAAATCCTTTTCAAGATAATAGTAGTTTATGCAACAAGTTGCAAAAAGAGGATTTTTTCAGCACGAGTCGTACATTTATCCAACGAGGTTCACCGGTAATTTATCACTCTAGCTTATAAAAAAACGAAACGATCGTAATACGCATATTGGCACACTACCTTATAAAAAAAAAAAACGAAACGATCGTGTCTCATTTTTTTTTTAAATTCCCCGATGTAACATAACTATGACTTTTCTATCGTGTAGTATTAGACTCATTATTAAAAAAAATCAGGAAAAGGTCTGAGAAAATTTATGATTTTTGTAGTTACTGGCAGTTGAATATGATAAATTTCGTTGAAAGAAGTTGCACTTTTTGGCTTCTCAATTTGAAATTTATTCGATTTCATCCGATATTAACAGAGTCTACAAAATCATTTCTGGACTCGAAAAAGTTATCAAAAAATGATGATTTAAGCCAAATCAAAGCTTTTTACGAAGCTAAAAAAATCTTTTTGAAAAACTTTGGACAAAGTTTCACGCAAATCGAAAAGGGGTCGGGGCCACCTTTTCCGATTTGTTTATTTCATGAACGTGTTGCAATTTTTCTAAACATGGCATAGCATAGCATGGCATTGCTGCCTACCCGGAGAAGCTACCCCGTTATTGACCAGGGCCCACAAAAATTGCTCCGTGGACCACAGACGAAAAGTAGGAACCAATCGTCGCAATTTTCAAAGGTCCCCATCATGCTGGTCAATACCGACGCCGGCCACGATCAGTGGTAAGATACGGGGAAGTGGATGGGAATGTTAGTCCGATACTTGAGTGATGGAGACCGCTAAATTGGCTGCGTCTCCGACAAAGTATCACATGAGTTTTGAGGGGTTAGTAAGATGGGTTTGCGGTCAGGATTCGCCGTGGTAGGTGATGCAACCATAAGCAATTTGTTTATCGGTTGAAATTTTAAAAATCCCTGGGCAGCCAACTTTAATCAAACGCGTGCCAACCGAGCAGTAGTGCTATGGGATGGACTTATCAGTATAGTCATACCGTTTGTACAATTTAGATATCGCGAAAAATAGAAAAATAGTAAATAATAAATAATAATCTTCATAAAATGGATAGTTTGATGAGTTAATACTAAAACTGCAAGTTGGAATAAATTTTAACGTTCAACGAATTTAAACGACAAGAAGACAGAGTTTGGTCTGATCTAGCCGACACAGCACCCTCCTGGGTTGCTTAAGTTGATTCCTTAACATTTATACCCGAAATTTTCAATTTTATTTACTGGCAGGGAATTGACTAAAATTCAATTATGTCAATTGATGCAAGTTCATGAAGCTCGAATCTCTCACACCTGCGTTTAATTACACCAATTTTGAAACGGTCGAGTTGTGTTATAAAAAAGTAATTTAATTTTTTTTTAAGAAATAATAATAATTTAATAATGTTTTTTGATAAACGAATCAAAGAGTAAAAAATAATGCCAAAATCGTCACGTACATTCCAGTGTGGGTGGGCAACCCCATCAACCCTGTGTAGCACGACTGCCCACAATGTTTACGAGTAAGCGCGTGAGCTAGTGTGTGTGGGGGACCCGGTGTCCCGAATCTCGCTCCTAATCTGCCCTGCCAGCATAAAGTGGGACGATTTATGACAAAGTTTTATTTTTATCAGTTCCAAGCCCCAAATTTGCTTCTGCTCGAAGACCCCATACAGGCGGTGGTTAGTCTGTGCAGCAGTCAGTGGTTGTTGTTGTGCAAGATTGTATGTCAGTCAGTCAGTCGGGACGACTCACTTGGTTTGTTGTTTGTGAAGAGTCCATTCTCGTCCCTTGAAGACTTGGGAGTGCTTTTTTGGGGTCAGCTTTTCCCTGTGGGACCATTCAGTCATCATCGTTGTCGGGCTGGAAATCAATACGGTGAGGGTGGTATGAAGCACTTGACATTTTGAACGTTTAAAAAAAATAATATCACTATTTAGAGGAATATAGTCACGTTCAATCTAACATAAATATTGCGATTTTTTTAATTTTCAAGCAAAAAACTCAACACTGAGTACCACTCCCAGCGGAGGAAACCCAGCCTCGTAAAACGTGCATGTCGTTAGCACTAAAAAGCATGCTGAAAACTCCCGCTGGGAAAAGGGATTTGTTGAGTAATTACAGTTTTGATGGTCACACACCACCACCAGCAGTCCCAGGCTGACCGGTGCGGTTGGTTGGGTGGAAATGGGTGGTGACTCTCTATATCTCTCTCTCTCTCCCTCTCTGATGTATGTTCACAAATTTACAGAAGTTGTCGACGTCACCCCGATCCTCTCTCCTCCTGTTGTGAACTCTGGTAAAATTTTCAAATCAGATTTGATCTCTCAAGGGGGCGATGAATTTGTTATAAGTTTGGCATGCCAACTCTAACAATGAGATTTGAAATCATATTTGAGCAGTGAGTTGGGAGGTAATACGTATAATTGAAACTAGTTGTTTTCGAGAAGTAAGCTAATGGGGGTTAAGAGATTTCAGAAAATGCAAATAATTTAAATTTAAAAGTAAAAATACTGCTTGAAAATTTACGTAAACAAATATTGTCAATTTGAAGTTTTGTGAATAACCGATGTTTTTTAATTATAAAAAATCCCATTAGAATAAATGAATATTTATAACTACTAAGTCCACATCTCAGCTTAGGTCCATAGAATAGTAACTGTATACATGTAATTAATTATTTGTGAACATTCAAAACCTATAGGTTTTTCAAATATCTCTTCTCAAACAAATGCTCAAAAGTCCAGGTGAGAAAACTATTCATTCCAAAGCACCTTCATCCATCTATTCCAAATCCAATTCTCTCTTAAAAAAAAAAAAACAGGTTTGCTGTCAAGCGTTAAAATATTATGTGAATCCGTCGAACGTGACAGAAAAACACAGTGCAGTGAAGGCCACCATAACATCCACCCGGTCGCGGAATGTTCAATCCACTCGGATGAGAACACTCCGTCCCGGCGGAGTTCCCCCGATGCCACGGTTCTGGCTGAAACCGTGGAACAGGTTTGATGACAGCGATACGTCTCTTCGTCGGGAGTTAACATGCGCGCGTATGTAGAGGTAGATTGCACCACATGTACCACAATCAGCGGCGCCAGCATGGAAAACTGTTCACCACATCCGCAGCTCCCAGCGGGGGTTATTTGGAGAGAGTGGAGAGAGGGGGATTTTTCAGCGAACTTTTTTTCAGTGAGTTTTTTTCCCTCCACTAGTCCCACTACAATAGTTGTTTAAAAGAAAAAAAAACAGTTTCAAAAGAACGAATGTTGTTCTACGAAAAAAGAAAACCTAAAACGTCTTCAATTCAAGCAGGTTATGCAGTTTTGAAAAAATCAAAATAAAATGTATTCAAAAAAAGACACTAATGTTTAAACTTTATAACTTTAAATCAGGGCTGAGGAGTCGGATTCGGAACCGGAGCCGGAGTAGAGTCTTTTCTGGGGACTTGGAGTCGGAGTCAGAGCCGGAGTCATTTTTTTATTTCTCAGTATTTGTTATAATTCAGTTCATTTCACAAAACATAAATATTAGTGTATGCAACAAGTTGCAAAAGGAGGATTTTTTCAGCACGAGTCGTACATGTATACAACGAGGTTCACCGAGTTGGATAAATACGACGAGTGCTGAAATATCAAGTTTTGCAACGAGTTCCATACAACGTTTTTTGCATTTTAGAAAAAAAAAAACACCCATTCACTGAAATCATAAGTCAAATATTCATGTATTTCGTCAATAAATCGTTTGAAACCAAAAAATGTTGGAAAGTATTACTTTTCGAATCAAGTGCTGAAAAGTTCATCTTTTCAGCACCTATTTCAGTGCTGAAAAGTAAAACTTTTCAGAATTTATTCTGAAAAGTGTTGCTATTCGATTGTGTTATTTTTGGTACAGAAAAGTTTGCATTTTGAAATTTGACCAAATTTAATCAAACACCTTTAAAAAAAACACACAAACGTTCACGTTTTAGCCTGAGAGCGAATGTCTTGGAGGTTTTATGTAGACTATTTTTATTAAAAGAACAAAAAAGCTGTGAGGTACATTAGAGGGATAGAATTTTTATGAAAAAAAAAAATCTCTTTTTGGAAATCGGAAAAATAACAGTTTACAGTAAATAATTAACTAAAAAATTGTTTTTAAGACATTTCAATATTCGACTATATGAGTCTTCCATCATATTTTCAACTAATATAACAATCCTTTACTTGACAATCAACTTATTTTGTATGTTTATTAGAGTGACAAGAAAAATGTGGACACTCCATGACTCGATTCCTCCTTTGTACCAAATCTGTTGCTATTGAGAGTAGAAGTTTCCATTGAAATTAGAGAGGAGAAAGACTTAATTTCCGACTTTTTTTAGACGTTGTGGTAATTGAGTGAAAAATTGGACAAGAGGAAGAATCAAATCTGAAATTTAACACTCTACAATTTTGTCAAAGAGTGCAAAGTAATCTGAGTGAGACGTTACACTTTTTATTTGGTTGATTTCTTGAAAACAGTGTAATAAAAACATCATTTTTGAGAGCAACTTATATATTTGCACAAGACGTATGAATTGCTTTTGAAAGATTGCAAAAATGTGTCGTAATCAGAAATCAAAATTCACATGGAAATAAAAACCGAATTAAAGCGTCAAATTTCCCGTCCCTAGAGAAAAAATCCCGTGAATTCTCGGAAAAAAATATTTCCCGTTTTCTAGGAAATTTGTAACTCTCGAAATGCAAGCAGAAGTTTATGTTTTCATAGCTTCTTAGCACAATTATTTAAATTTCCAAAAAATAAAAATAATGAAAAACATCAATTAAATTTTATTCAATTCAATTTACTGTTGCAAATATCAGTTCGTCTAAAATTTACAAATCAAGGTATTTTTAAGGTAATATTAATTTCTAAAGCTTTAACAACAGGGATCTTGTTTATTTGTTGAGCAACAAAAATACGATTTTTTGCAATTCCGTCGTGAAACTACTTACTTTTCCTGTCATTCTTGAACGACGAAATAGCCTACTTTTCTGTACCAAAAATAACAGAATCGAATAGCAACACTTTTCAAAATAAATACTGAAAAGTTCTACTTTTCAGCACTCAAATGGGTGCTGAAAAGTTGAACTTTTCAGCACTTGTTTCGAAAAGTAACACTTGTCAACATTTTTTTGATTTAAACGATTTATTGACAAAATACATGAAAATTTGACATATAATTTCACTCAGTGTGTGTTTTTTGGAATTGCAAAAAATGTTGTATGGAACTCGTTGCAAAACTTGATTTTTTCAGCACTCTTCGTATTTATCCAACTCGGTGAACCTCGTTGGATTAATGTACAACTCGTGCTGAAAAAATCCTCTTTTTGCAACTAGTTGCATAAACTACTATTTTGGAATGACAATATACTACTATGATTTTGGTTTAGTTTTTTAAAAGGATTTTCCGAAAAATGGTGAATTTCAGAAGAGTTGTTGTAACTAAAAAGGGGCAACTTTTGGTTTGGTTGAAAATTAGGGTGGTTCACGATTAGGTTGATTTTGAAAATCTAACTTTTCAGGATAATTTTGGGATTTTTTTATCTTCTAGAAAGTTGTTGGGTTTGCCAATTAAAGCAACTTTGTCAAAGAAACCAAAATTTTATCTCGTAATCTACGCCTTCTTCGACCAAATTTATAGAAAGCATCTAAATTTTAGAGAAAAGTGATATTCGGGGCACTTTTAGAGCTCTAAAAAACAAACATTTTTATTTTTTAACAAGTCAATTTGGACTTAAGGGATCGTTTTTTGGTCATATTTTGGGTTTAAATGATAATTTTACATAGAAACCCAAAATATGACCAAAAATCGATTTTTCGACACTTAAGCTCAATTCTGAGGGCAGATTCAGATTCAGTGGGCAAAATTACATGGAATAACATATATTTGGACAATTTTCGAATTTCTTTAGAATGGTCCCATATGGGTTTCCCTTGAAAATAAGACTTTTTCAAATGAAGATATCTAGAGTTTAACACTTGTAGCACCAACGGGGTCAAAACTTACGCGAAGCACCAAGGGGGTCAAAAAAGTTGGAAATGCAACTTCATCCGGCTGTATCTCGGCGAAAACTCAACCGATTTGCATTATTCTTATTGCATTCGATCCGGAAGAATGTCAAGAATCACCTCCAACAAGGTAGATCCAAAACAGATGCGTCTACCTTAAGTTATAATAAAAAAGGCATTTCCAACTTTTTTTTCAGACGGTTGTATGAGCCGGTGAAAATGCATTTCCGACTTTTTTGACCCCGTTGGGGCTACAAGTGGTAAAGTAAAAACACCCCTGAGATTTTTTCAGTGTTTGTAGTGCTGGATATCCTCTTTCAAATGCAACCTGGTGCTTAAAATTTGGCTTGCGTCTTTTCGAGATATTTGAGTTTTAAATTAGCATCTTTTTTTACCTTAAAAAGGCTGTAACTTTTGACCCTTAAGTCCAAATTGACTTGTCTAAAAATAAAAAAAAAATGTGTGTTTTTTAGAGCTCTAAAAGTGCCCAGAATATCACTTTTCTCTAAAACTTTACCCTGAATTTCCACCTTCAAAAAACTGATTTTCGAAGGTTTGCATAGACAAAGTTGCTTGAAATGGCAAGCTCAACAACTTTCTACAAGACAAAAAAAATCCCAAAAATAATCCTGAAAAGTTAGATTTTGAAAACCACCCTAATCGTGAACCACCCTAATTTTCAATCAAGCCAAAAGTTGCCCCTTTTTATTTACAACAACTCTTCTAAAGACACCAAAGCTCCAAAACTTCACCATTTTTCGGAAAATCCGTTTTCCACTTAATTTTGCGATCTGAACCACTGTGCATTGTTGTTATATCATTTGAAACTAAGGTACCCCTTTCCGCCAAGCTTAAAATATTTTTTTATTGATTTTGTTTACCATAGCAAAATTGTATGAATAAAAAAATATCATTTAATGTCTCGTTTTGTGCAAGAAGAATTTGGTGATGCAAAAATGAATTTTTCAAGAAGATTCGATAACACTTTCTGTTATTTTAACAGTAATTGTTATTGAAATGGCATGAATTTAGTTATTACTTTAAATATTTTAAACAATTTTTTGTTTGTTGAAGAAAACAAATCAGAACCAAGATCTAAACAATTTTCGTTGAATTTAAAATTTCCTGGGAATTCCCGGGATTTCTTTCTCGCAAAATACCATTTTCGTCTTTTAATGATTGCAAAACAACTGGACAGGTTTATAATGCATTTTAAAAGACTTTTTTCATTAAAATGTTGACACCGTGGCCTGTAACTTCAATTTATAAACTTTAAATCTGAGAGAACTGCTCAGCTGTGAGCTATACACCCAGATCGACATACAAAGAGGAGAAAGAACATGATTCGGTAGTGAAATGGTACAGGAAACAGACGGAGAGGATAAATCTCGAAATGATCGAGAGTACTTTACTCGTGGGTGCATTTTCCAAAAAGTTCACCCTTTAAAAATAAAACGTGTCGATACCATGACTCGAACCCAAGACCTTCGGGATATTGAACCGCGCCTTTGCCGTATCGGCCACCATGGTTTGGTTATAATGTGACGGTCATTTGTCCATATTAGCCTCTCAATGAGATGAACTGTTTCAATGAACAAATGAACACGATTTGTTGTTGTTGTCTTTACTCTCGCAAAGTAGAACATTCCTCTGGTTTCTTTACGGAGAACCACTATCAGATTAGGCCGATGCAAATATTTAAAAAAGTTTTTGTCCCTCGGCCCTGGCTGAGGTCAAGGGGGGGGGCAAAAAAATAAAAAAATATAAAAATTTAAAAAACAAGTCATAGTCTTCACATTTAAATGAAAAAAGTGTTTTAAAATGCATTTTACACTAGTTCAGTTGTTTTGCAATCATTAGTTTTCAAAAAATCTACGATTTGACAAAAACATAAATTGTATCGAAAAAAAAGATTTTGCATCGAAAATTTTCAAAAAATCTTAAGATTTTTTAATGAACCCAAACATGCTAAAAATGATTTTAAACGCAGGAGAATGTATTTTAATTTGATTTCAGTTGGTTGCACTTGAATTTTCATTGAAATTTTGAAGTTTATTGTAAAAATATTTTTTTTGCCCCCTGATTTTTCGGACCAATTTTGAAGGGGGGGGTGACAAAAACTTTTAAAAATATTTGTACCAGCCTTAAGAACTGATTAACAATTTACATGAATGAAACTGCGTTTAACGCTGTCCCTAAACTGCCAGCATTTTCAGCCCAAAATGACAGCAATGTGCATGAATAAATCTTTCCTTCGCACTTGATGTAAAGAAGCTGAAAAAAGTTAAAATATAACGATAAAATAACAGAAGGTTTCGTTCTTTCATTCAACGCCCTTTGTTGGAACAACATCCATGTCTTTTGTAACAATTCACTGACAAACCCGGCCTTGCAGCATTTCCCAGGAATTGCCTTTCCTTCGGTTGAAAATCTATGCCCGACCATGTGCCCGTCCTCAGAAATGGCTTTTCTTCGAGGACTCTCTTCTCTTTCGACAGGATCGTCCCTGCTCCCTTAAAAACGGCCTACTATTCTCCAAATACTTAGACATCAGCCTTCATTGCTGTCGTCGTCTTTCACAATTTTCCCACATCAATGATGATGACATGGTAGATGAGTGGTGGAGGTGGTGGTGGTAGTGTGCACAGGAAGTGGGCAGCTCCGATTGAGGGGTTTCAAAAGGGGGGACTGTGAGGGGGTGACTCAAAAAAGAGCAAAAATGTTCATCAAGCCCCCACCGCAGCTCATATTCGTTGGCCACTGCAGCGATAGCTTGAAATGTAGAAAATAGAAGAAAAGCTTTAAATCTGTTCTATAAAGTATGAAGAACATTGACTGAGATTTTTTTTATAAAATCAAAGTACCTAATTTTAAAAGGGTCAATTGTGTATTTTTTTTGTAGCTTTGATGAGTTATTTAAGAGTGTAATTTTTTTACTAAGTTGCAGACTCTCAAGCAGTGATAGAATAATTAAAAAAAGCTAGAATTCTGCTAGTTGAATGCAATCGCATTAGAGCCCATTATAATTTTTACCATACAAATTTCGACGACAAAGCGGAGTGCTTTATTTTTATCATTTTGATTAGAGCTCGTGCAAGATTTCAAATACGGAACCTTCTTTGCCGTTTTGGCCGTCTTTCCTTTTTTTGTTGGTGAAAACCTCGGTCGGACAAAACACAGGGAAGGGAAAGTGCTTTCAGCAAGATGAAACAGTTCAATTTTTAGACAACAAGGAAGCCTTACCTCTCCACCGTTCCACCAAAAACCCTCCCATTTTGAGGGCAGAGGTCGCCATATGACTGTTCTTTGGCTACGTGCGCGCACGTGCATGTACGACGACGGGGACGTGGTTGGGAGCAGGCTTCCTTTGGCTTTTCACCGCAGTCTGACTTCTTTTCCGAGATGATGGTGATGATAATGAGCTGTCCCGAAGCTTGCTCGGAACAACCGGCAGCATCAGCAGGAGGCTGTCGGAAAATTTTGTGGTAAAGTATTAAAAATGCTGACCCAGCTGACATTTAGGGAACATTTCAGAAGCTGGAGCTTGACGGTGATGTTGAAGTTTAGTTTAAAATTTAGTATTTTTTTTGTTGCTCATTTCATAGTTACACTGTGTTTATTAATAGTAGTTTATGCAACAAGTTGCAAAAAGAGGATTTTTTCAGCACGAGTCGTACATTTATCCAACGAGGTTCACCGAGTTGGATAAATACGAAGAGTGCTGAAAAAATCAAGTTTTGCAACGAGTTCCATACAACATTTTTTGCAATTCCAAAAAACATACACTGAGTGAAATTTTATGTCAAATTTTCATGTATTTTGTGACTAAAACGTTTAAATAAAAAAAATGTTGAAAAGTGTTACTTTTCAAAACAAGTGCTGAAATGTTCAACTTTTCAGCACCCAGTTGAGTGCTAAAAAGTAGAACTTTTCAGCCTTTTTTTTGAAAAGTGTTGCTATTCGATTCTGTTATTTTTGGTACAAAAAAGTAGGCTATTTCGTCGAAAAGTAAATAGTTTCACGACGGAATTGCAAAAAATCAATTTCAAATCATAAGAAAACAATTGCACAGATTTAGATATCTATTTCCTCTGGGATGTTTGTGTACGGAAAAAATATTATATTGCTCTGACAAATCGTAGTTTCAACCGTATTAAAGGAAATTTTATTACATTTCACAACTTTCTTGTATAACTTCAGTTAATTGAAACTTCAAGTTGGCAAAATTGCTTCTACACGTTCAAGATAAGTCGCTTGATAGATCCGGACAGCGTTTTCATCAACATATCTGAGATCTATCCTCCAAAAGGTGCATAAATAACACTTAAGTGCTTATAACTTTTGATAAGGTTGTCATATCTTCAATCTTTTGAAGAGCTTATCCAACGACAGGTCTCATGCTAGATCCGGACTACATTTTCATCAAAATATCTGAGATCTGGCTTCCAAACAGTGCATAAATAACACTTAATCCGTATGACTTTTGATTACGTCTTCGATCTTTTTAGCTCATCAAAAAGGTCTTTTGAATACTTAAAAAAATGTATATCACAATGTGCTTTCTTTCAAAAACTACCCTCTTAACAATTTTCCGGGTTTTGCAGAAAAAAATAGCATAGTTTTTGAATTACATAAGTATTTTTTTCGGAAAGCCCGTCAAATTTCCTACAAGTTTGTCTTTGACCACTTTTTGATACGATGCAACGGCTTCGAGATAAAGCAATATTTAAATTACGAAAAACAACAATATTTAAAACACTTACACCCTTCTCTAATGACATTATCGAGTGAAACTGGCTCCATGTACACAAAAATGGCTTACATAAGCGTAGAATAACATGTCTACAAAGATTCATTGAAATCGGAGAGGGTCGAGCAAAAAGTACCTGAAAAATCTGTTTTGGGCTTGAATTGTGTTATGTATCCATCGCTATTGTAGTCGTTGCTTCAGAAGTAACAATTGTAATAAGTCGACGCGTTGGTAAGACAATAATGCCAACCTTAAGAAACTTATTGTAAAGCCTATAACAGGCCGTGAGGATCAAGACCCGGTCTCTTTCTTCCACGATCCGGGATCGTGATAAGTCGTCCTCAAATAAACAGTTGGTCAAGTTTCCTAAAAGTGTGTTTGATTATCCGCCATGTCCCAACACTTCAAATTGCTCTAACGCATTTTTCAAAATTAAAACAAAAATAACAATGCTATCCTTCTATAGCAAATAAAAAAGTGAAAAACGAGAAAAATTAAAAAGTGGCTGTAAAACATTTAAAAAAACTTGAAAAGTAAAAAGTATAGGAGGTGGAAGAACAAGAAAAACAAAGAAACAACAGAATTAAAGTTTTTAGTTGAAAAAAAGTTGCTCAAAATGACCTCCTTTTAAAAAGAACAATAAAAGAAACTCGAAACAAATAATTGGGCATTAGAGGGATAAAAAGAAAATATGTGCATCTTTTGTGTATTCAGATAAACTCCTACTGATAAAACTTTACGAAAAAGATCACAATTTAAGGAGATGTAGATTATCTTTGAAAATTGCGACTTTAAATAAGAATATAGAAAATATTTGTGAAAGAAATAAGCTATCAACTAAGGAAACATATTTTCAAAAACTTTAAATAAAAATTGTACCAACCTTATTATTATTATTATTATTATTATTATTATTATTATTATTATTGTACCATATTTTATCATTTTGGGCTCGTTTAAAAATATTTTTGATTTTTAATAAATTTCCAATGTACATCATTTTAAAACATTATTTGCATTCAAATGTTGAAATCGTGGCTTGGAATTTTAATTTTATTTTGTTTCGCAGCATATTTTTAAACATTATTTATTTTTTTCTTAAAACAATTACAATGTGATTGAAATTATGAGCAATGTTTTCCATATTCTTTAAGGATTCTGATATTATTTTTAAATTTAATTTTTATTCTTAATTTGTTCGATCTTTCAAATTCAAAATGGAATTGCATAGAAAAATCCAAATAATCTTATAAATAAATAAATAAATAAATAAATAAATTATTCGCTCTACAGCCTTGGCGTTCTCGATTGCGAAATTCCTACTTGAAACGTAATGTCCGAAGGCTTGATTGATGAGACTTGCAAACCACTTTTTACACCTAAGCTTCCATCCGGCCCCGGGATTCGAACTGACGACCTTTGGATTGTTAGTCCAACTGCCTACCAACGACTCCCCCGAGACTGCCCTAACCCTAGCCCTAGCCTCAAAAACTAAATAGACAAGTAATTATCAAATATACAGATATTTTTTTTCTAAATTTTCAATTTTTCTTACTAATTATAATCGCTTTTTCCAATCGCTCCATTTTCCCCGAGCTGGGTTCAATTTTGTCGCCAATATTGGTCGTACAACGCTGGTCGTGCAAAAATATTGCACCTGTTATAGCAACAAAATCTGCACCACCACCAGCAGCAGCAGCAGCAACTCTTGCTACCCATTCAAAGTGGCCTTCCGGCGGCGTTGGCCGCGGGAAGAGAAATTGCCAACTTTTAAAACATGACATACGTTCATGCAACGCACCCGGGCGCTCGCTCGCTCGCTTGAGTCAACAATGGAATATTGGAAAATATTCATATCGAGCCGGGCCCGGGCAATCGGTTGGATTTCACCAGGAGAAGAAAAAAGTGCGGCACGGGGATTGATTCACCTAACAGTGTGAGGGAGATTCAGTTTATTTGCAATGAGCTGTAATTGTGTGCATGTGTTGTATGCAACATTTCTTAATGTAACAAAAAACCAAATTTAAAGAAAGCTCCTCATAAAAATGGTACTTTTCCCAGCAAGCGTTCCAACTGGATCACCCGAGCAGTTGCGTCTGATTTTTGCCTATGGTTTCTCATCAGAATTTCGGTTCATCCACTATAGTTTATCACCCCTGAAGCGGTGCATCAGCTGGCAGTTGCAACTATGCAACATTGGCTCTCGGATTGGAACCGCGTGACGACAGATTTTCCGCGTCCTTGTTCAGGTCTCGGGGTGGCCGCCCACTAGGGTTGTGTCAATTTTGTCGATGCCCGATTTTCCTGGCTGAAAAAAAAAAAATGAAACAATCAAATTTATTTGCAATTCGCTCCAAACTTAATAATACTGTAGGTGACTTTTTTCCACCCACCCACGTGAAACCCACCTGGTGACCACCCCCAGAAGTGGCTGCTGTGACCAAGGTTGCCGGTACACATATCTATGCGTGCTGCTGGCCTGCTCAAGCTCGTATATAATTTTACATTTTAATTAAAAACATCCTCTTCTGCTACAACTCTACGGACGGGTAAGCTTGGAAGGTGCAGGAGTCCAGACCAGACCAAAGCCGTGATATTTTTTCACTGCCACACTGATCCCACAGCATTGGCAAATGTGTTGCAAATTTTTACGATATGGTTGAAGGATAACACAATTTTAGTTTCAGTAAAGTGTAGTGTAGTGATAATTTAAAATGGATTCGAGAAAAGGAAACCCGAATAAAATGAAACATAAAACCATAGTACGGTACAAGAATGGTATCGAAAAAACACTTTTTCTTTTTTTACACAGAATGAACTAATTTGAGCTCTTTTGAACATTTGTAGCCCATGATACTTTTTTAACCAAAAAATGCTTACGCTAATTTTTTTATAAGTGTTGTCTTCGGAAATAGTGACATCTTTGAATTAATTTTTAAAGAATTTGTTCCCTTATAGAAGCATGGAAATGATTTGTTTAACTTGATTACAAACGGTTTTAAGTTATGCTGACTCCAGGCAGGAAACGTGGCAATTCTGCATACCTTAACACTTGTAGCTCCAACGGGGTCAAAACTAACGCGAAGCATCAAGGGATCAAAAAAAGTTGGTAATGCCACTTCCTATTGCAATCCAGAAGAATGTTAAGAATCATCTACATCATCCGTTGGGGCTGCAAGTGTTAAACAAGTTCAAAATATGGCTGGTACAAGTATTTCAAACCAGTCCGAAAATTGGGGGGCAAATCAACATTTTTCTCAAAAAACTTCAAAATATCAATGGAAGTTCAAGTGCAATCAGCGTCTTCAAAAAACCTTTGATTTTTTTGAAAATTTACGCTATCCACAAAAAAGTTATAAATTCATATGTAAAAACTTTATACATTATATTTTTAAGTCTTCATATAAGGCTTGCTATTGTGTTGTTTTAAAATTTCATTTAGTATTTTGTACAGTGTTAGGTCACTGCAAATAATGTTCTACTTGCCTCTCGCCAAAGTAGAGCGCCTTCTGTGTGCGAATTGCTATGCATATGGTTGATTTTTTAAATTTATCTATTTAAAACAATGATGAAAAAATAACCACCGTAAACCAGGGTGACATTGGTAGGATTTCAATTTATTTTTGGAATGTTTTCCAACTGGTAAGATTTTTCTTGAGAATAATATTTTTAAAACGTGTACTGGTCTAGGCCACACAACGTCTATGCACCATTCAAGAAAAAAGTTTTTCCAATACTTTTTCAAAAATTGTTACGTTAAAAATTCGTAGTTTGAATTCCGGGATGACTTTGATAGTCGTAGTTTTTCTTGTTAAAATCAGATCAAAGGTGTTCAAACTTTATTTTCATTAAGGTTGCTGATATCAATTTAAAAAAAACCTAAAAATTATAGTTAAAATTGGTAAAAAGTAAGTATTTTGCATGAAATTCATTAAAACTAGTTTTGTTTGGGACCATCCATAAACCACGTGGACACTTTTTTGAGAATCTGTTACCCCCCCCCCCCCCTCGTGGACAATTGTCCATACAAAAAAACTTTTTTGTATGGATCGTGGACAATCGCCATTCCCCCCCCCCCTGAAGTGTCCACGTGGTTTATGGATGGCCCCTTTATAAAATTATGGATTTACATTGCATTTTATACCCAAGCAGATGGAAATAACTTGGGAATAACGTTTTTGATATTTGAAAATACTAGGCCAATAACATTTTATGTTATTTATAACAGAATTTGTTATTTGTCGTTAAGAATTTTTTGTTATTGGATTGTTATTGTAAAAACAGACTAATAACATTTCTAGTTATTTTTCGAACAAATCTTTGTTATTATTTTTTGTAATTTTAACAACTAATCCGATCATCCCAATAACAGTTGGAGTTATTCGTCCATAACAAAAAACGTTATTCCAAAGTTGTTTTGACTTTCAACCAATATCAGACCAATAACAAACTTTGTTATGATAACATAAACTGTTATTGAACTCTTATGCAAAAATGGATTTTGCAAGAATTTTCCATAACACTTTCTGTTATTTTAACAACAAATATTGTGACAACAAATTGAAATGGCATGTTAAGTTATTACCGTCTGTTTGGGTACTGAATTCGAAACATGAATCATTTACACATTGCACAGTGATCCAGATCGCAAAATTAAGTGGTAAATTGAGGGTTTGGGTGGTCCCATATGGTTTGCCCTTGAAAATAAAACTTTTTCAAATGAAGATATCTCGAGTTTAAAGAAAAACACCCCTGAGATTTTTTCAAGGTTTGTAGTGCTGGATCTCCTCTTTTAAATGAAACCTGGCGCTTTAAATTTGGCTTGCGTCTTTTCGAGTTATTTTAGTTTTAAGTTTGCATCTTTTTTACCTTAAAATGACTGTAACTTCTGCCCTTAAGTCCAAATTGACTGGTCAAAAAATTAAAATGTTTTTTTAGGGTTCTAAAAGTGCCCTTAATATCACTTTTCTTTAAAACTTAACCCTGAAAAAGTTCTTCTTTGAACACTTCTCTACCACGGTTAGTATGATTATATACCATTCCGTACGTATTGAATTTAAACTCTTCATTTTGCGGAAACATCGCAAACCTTTCACCCCGACTATTGAAGTCACCCCGTTTTACGGTAGTTAAAAAATAGTTGACCAAAACAAACAAATTTTCAAAAAAAAAAAAATTAAAAATTTTCATTTGGCAGTTAAATTTATTTTCCTCTCATTATCAGATTTTCTTTATGTTCCCAATTCGCATTCGCTTATTGAGCAATTCGAGCTCAAAGCAGATTTTTTTCTGGTATTTTTGTACCCGACTTTCTCCGATTTCAATGAAACTTTGTAGACATGTTTTATACGCCATTTTTGTGTATATGGGGCCAATTACACTCGCAAATGTCATTTGAGAAGGGCGTGATTCATTTAAATTTTTTTGTATTTCGTAATTTAAAAATAACTGTGTTTCGAAGTCTTCTATGAGAATTTTCAAATTTTTAAATTTTTAAATCAAACTTTAGGGTGATGGTATGATCTTTGTTCGTTCATTTTTTTTGCAGGGAAAAAAGAGAAAAATCCTCCTAAAAAAATACAAAAAATCATTTACTAAAATTGTTTTTTAAGTGGTCGAAACGTCTGAATTTTTATAAACCGAAAACTGGAATCGATTTTCCAGACAATTATACATTAAAGTCTCCATATTGACTATTAGGCATCGTCTCAAGACATATGATTTAGAGTTTTTTAATCCAATATGGTGGCCAAAATGGTGTTTAAGAAATATTGAGAAATGACATTTGTTAATTTAGTACTCAATCAACAATTTTTCCTCCAAATTGTTCCATATAATCGGGATCAAAGAATGAAAAAAAAAAATAAAAAATAATTTGTTTTGTATTATTTAACAAAAACTTAAACTTAAGCTTATTTTTTTGAAATTACCTACAGATGCGTCTAAGGGCCAATTTTTAATGTTTGTGATTGGCAGTCACGAAATTTCATTATTTTTCTGCCATAAAAATCACTGGCCATGGTCATGATTCGCACCTGAATGAAATTCTTCATGCCTTGTTGTGTTGGTTTGGTTCAGCATCAGATATCTAGTGGACGACTTAGCACTACTTCAATTGAAACAGCCTGGTAGAAAAAAAAGTGAATTGAGCAGAAGTTAAGCCAAAGTAAACGCAGTGGCTTCATGATTTTTCACGATGTTCATATTTTCGAAAGGCTTGCACTTCCACTCGAAAAGAGGCCCCCCCTTATTATTGATACAGATCGGTTCGATGGAAATTCTAACGAGCAAACATATCACAATTCCCCGGAAGCCATTTCGCCGGAAAAAAATGTTTTTCACACATTCGCTCTCTTCAACTGGACCCACCGAGTCGTGTGGAGTACCCTTCGAGAAAGAAAACAAGTAGGTACCAAAATACCACCCCTATCGGGACTTGAACGCAGCACGTGTTCATTTCGCGAAACTTTTTCTATTTGGAGTGTTCATAAGTCAAACGCGAAGCAGCAGCACGTCGAGGGCAGAATTTATCGAGCCAGATGTTTACAATTAATTAAGGCGTTCTTTTTTCAGCACGACTTTTCCCCGAAGCACGCTTTTGGCTAAGAGCTTTCAGTAATTATGCATCATTAGTTCGTCCATAGAAATGTCACACATTTTTAGCAGCTGTCCATACAAAAAGGCGAATAAAAATATATTTATTAAAAATCTGTTTCTTGCAAACGGATTTCTGATCGATTTGTTAACTTCGAGAAAGTTGTAAGTAATGCTTAGGCTTTATTTTTTGCAAATAAACATTTTTGAAACATCTCATTTTATGATATTTTTAAAGTGAAAATTATGCCATACTTTGTGTTATCGCAAAATTTGGTCTTATTCCATTTGGCAGTGTTGCCAAATTTTCGGAAAAGTCGCTATTATTTTAAAAATAAAGAGAAAAATTGTTTTTCTTTTTAGATGTAAAGTCGAATCAAAAAGTACTCATTTAAACAAATTTGTGAAATCCACAAAAACTTATCATTAAAAATCATTACCAAACTTGACCATCCCTGAAAATATTTTTTTCCGAAAAGATCAAACTGTTTTCCCAGATAAAGTTTGAAAGCTAAACTTTGCTTTTAGTGCCATCAGTAAATTTACATACGAACATCTCCGTCCAGAACTCATCGAAATTATTTATTGAAAACATCAACTTTCACACCAAAAGGATAGACTGGGGCCATTTCCGGAGCCCGTTCACGCTTCACAACTCCAGAAATGAACCATTCCTTCCACCATCGGAATAAAAAAAAAAACAAAACTAAAAAGTGATAGATAAAACATTAGTCCTACGCAAAAAAAAAAGATAAAACGCGCTGGGCCAGAAATTATGCTAAGCACTCTAACTTTTTGCTCTCTAAAACCATTTTGATGGGCTTCCTCTCACCACCTGTAGAAAGGATTCGGAAGTGAACCCCTCCAACTTCAACCCTGCATAATACACCGGACCAATTCGAACCTTCTTGGATGTGCAGAATCGAGAGTAAAATGAAATTAAATCAAACAAGCAAAACATAACCTCACCGTTTTTTGTTGTTGTTGTTGTTTTTATTTCAGAAAAGGGTCAACTATCTGTTCTTGGTGGACCAGAAAGCACAAGAAAAGGCATAAAAGCACAAAAACACACACACATCCAGTCGTGCACGGGTTCTCCACGCGTGTTCACTTTGTTTCGATTCGATGCGGTTGAGAAGACACCTCTTGGACTTCTTGTGCAAACGGTCTTTTGGAATCGACCCAGCGAATGACTGACTGATGAGATGACTGACTTACTGATTCAGCAATCCGGTGGTTGAAAAGCTTAAATCGCGTTGTTACAGTTGAAGATTTTCTATTTGTGTTTGAGAAAAAAACGTTAGTAAAATAGTGAAATACAAAAACAAAATATGGTTAAAGAAAAAATTGATTTTTTTCTAAAACATAAAGCACGCCGCTAGTCGAAGCCCATCCCCTACCGTGCAGTATTCCCAGTGAGTAAAATTACTCTTTTGAGGGATCTGACTAAGCCGAGCCAGTCAGGAATCAAACCCATCACCTAACGCTTACAAGGCGAAACCTGTAACCATACGGCCACGGTAGCTCAACAAGTCTCGGCAGTCTCTGAAACCGAATCTCAAAAAGACCCCATGATTTTTTTTTTAAACATAATGTAAATCATTATGATTTAATAAAATAGCAGAATGCATTTAAAATGAAATTATTAAATTTATGCTAGTTTTATAACTACAAAAAAACATTGATGTAAAGCTTATCAGTAGTAACCTATGACAAAAGTTGCTGCAATAAAAAATAAAAAAAACTGCAAGAAAAATGTAATATTTGTTAATTTGATTCTAATTAATCATTTGCAAATGAAATTTTGCATTGAAAATTTTCTAGAACGATGTATTCTCACAAATTTCTACCACTCAAAAAGGCTTTCTAGTAAAAAAATACGCATTTAGGGGAAGGTGGGGCAAGAGGAACAAACGCTCGTACGGCCGTAATTTTTACAATTTTGATTATTTCCAGTATGAGGAATTGTTGCTAGCATTGCAATCAACTGACGAAACCAAAACGAATGAAACGCCACGGGACATAAGATTTAATGAAGTTTTTTTTCAAAACCTTTGTTTTCTTATAATATTCGGAAAGTACAAAATAAGGCTTAGGGTTCGTTTTAAGGCTCATTTTATCAAACTGCTATTTTTCCTAGATCAGTAGTGTCCCTACTAATGACTGGCACCTATTATAAAGTATGATTTAACTTCAGGTAATTTTTGTTGAGAGCTTTTAAAAAAACTTGTTCAGGTGGGGCAAGTGTACCATGTGGATTTTTACTATGGAAAAAAATACGAATCGCTGCAACAACATATTTTATTGAGAAATAAATACATAAAAGTACTTAAAAACTGATAAACAATTGTTTAAAAAATTGTCCATGCTAAATATAGTGAAAATTTCCTTTTTTTCATCAAAGCAATATTTTTTTTTCGTGAAAACGATCTAATTTTTAGCAAAATATTATTTTTTAATCTAAAAATTAAAGAAACGGTTCAAATACATTCTAATTTGATGTATCTAAGTGATAACAGTTCAATTGTTAGCAAATTAACATGTTGTTTCATGCATTGTTCCTCTTGCCCCAACGGGTTGTTCATCTTGCCCCACTAGTTGAGTAGAACGTACGGAAAATCTAAAAACAGGATTTTTTAAAAACTCATTCTATGAAAGTCTTAGTCAAGACTTGGAATAAGATGATTATTAAAAAATCCAACAGATTTTCAAAGTTTTTGATGGGTTATAACGAACATTTCCTTAGCTAGTTAAACTTGCCCCACTTTCCCCTACCCCACTGAACACAGAAGATGTTTTGTTTGCATCAGATCTGCTTTTCAGCTGTTTTTTAAAGGCCTACAGACCGACGAAAGCTAACTTTTTTCTCGCAGGGACAGGGACAATGATAGCTTGAGCTCGACATCAGGACACTGCGACGAAGAAGTCGTCATATAAGCGCTAAATTTAGATTTTTTTGTAGACCTAAAAAGCCATCCCGAGCAGACGGAAATAACTTGGGATTAACATTTTTTGATATTTTAAAATACTAGGCGAAAATTTACCAAAATTATTGTTTTTGGAACCATGTTGCTGGTTTTTTTAAAAACTTCATCATCCCGGTACGAGAATCGAACTCACGACCTCTGGATTGGAAATCCAGCACTCCGTTAGTCCAAACCCATCCCCTACCGGTCATTATTCCCAGTGAGCAGATTTACTCTTTGAAGGGATCTGACTTTGCCGAGCCAGACAGGAATCGAACCCATCACCTTCCGTTAACAAGGCGAAAACCGTAACCTCACGGACACGGAAGCTTGGCTATCCGCACTCGGTCTTTCGAACGGCCAACCAAAAAAACATGTCTAATTATTTTGACCAATTTTTAGACTTTTTTCGGTTTATGCTCTTTTCAAATGGAATTGAGGCATAAACAGTTAATCCTCTACTGCCCACATTTTTTACGTTTTTTTATTTTCCCGTGTTTAGGAGGTCATTTTGACAAACTTTTGTTCTACGAAAAACTTTACTTCACTTGTTTTATGTTTTACTTGTTTCATTTTGAGTATAATAATTTGCGTTTATCTTGCTTATGTTATGTTTGTTTTTGGTAGTATTTGGCCTATTCTACCACCTCATATCATTACAATTTGCTTATCTATTTTTCCATATTTTACCGTCACTTTTTCAATTTTTTTGCTTGTTTTTCACATTTTTTGCTATTAAATGGCATTTAAATTTAAATTGTGAAAAAATACGTAGAGACGTAGTCTGGAACACTAAAAAAATACAATGACATTTTTTAAAACATTGGCAATGTCACATAAACAAGTAAAACTACCAACCTATATTTTTTCTTAAATTTTAAGAGCGAGTTTTTCACCGATGTGAAACAGGTCGTATCGAGGTGCTCCGATTTGGATGAAACTTACAGGGTTTGTTTGTCTATACATGAGATGAACTCATGCCAAATATGAGTCTTCTACGACAAAGGGAAGTGGGTTAAAACGGGCATTGAAGTTTGAGGTCCAAAACACATGAAAAATCTTAAAATTGCTCGCATTTCCGTAAAACTTCATCAATTTCAACTCTTTTAGATGCATTTGAATGGTCTTTTGAAGCACTTTAAAATGTGCTATAGACATCCAGGATTGGTTTTACTTTTTCTCATAGCTTTTGCAAATTACTGTTAAAAATGGATTTTTTTAAAACCTTAATAACTTTTGGCCACAGCCTCCAACACCCATACTCCCATAGGTCAAAAGTTAGGGAATTTCATGGACTATAAGCCTATGGTATTAACTTTTTGGCCAATCGCAGTTTTTCTCATAGTTTTTCGATTTTTCTAGAACAAACATTTTACAACGTTATTTTTTGCCCTGTAGGCCGCCATAGTGGCACTTTTTGGTCTCAATTTTGTCATATTCGGAATTCTCAGAAAATTTTACATTAGAAAAATCGTAAAACTATGAGAAAAACTGCGATTGGCCAAAAAGTTAATACCATAGGCTTATAGTCCATGAAATTCCCTAACTTTTGACCTATGGGAGTATGGGTGTTGGAGGCTGTTGGGAAAAGTTATTAAGGCTTTAAAAAAATCCATTTTTAACAGTAGTTTGCAAAAGCTATGAGAAAAAGTAAAACCAATCCTGGATGTCTATAGCACATTTTGAAGGGCTTCAAAAGACCATTCGAATGCATCTAAAAGAGTTGAAATTGATGAAGTTTTACGGAAATGCGAGCAATTTTAAGATTTTTCATGTGTTTTGGACCTCAAATTTCAATGCCCGTTTTAACCCACTTCCCTTTATCGTAGAGGGCTCATATTTGACATGAGTTCATCTCATGTATAGACAAACAAACCCTGAAAGTTTCATCCAAATCGGAGCACCTCGATTCGACCTCTAGAACAAACCGAGCAGAATCTACAAATACTGCCTCTCAAGAGATTAAAAATGGGTTGAAAAATGGATATTTGGCGATTTTTTAAATCGAAGCCTGTCTAATGGCGGAGATGGGTTGTAAAGGGTTAAATTAAAAAAAAAATATGGATTTTTTTCCGTGTGCCTATTTTTCTAAAAATTCTTTATCATAACTTACAACTTTGCTAAAGATACTAAGTTAACCAGAAAAACCCGTCTCAAGATACATAAGTTACCAAACCATTCACGCGGTTTCAGCTAGAAACCGCGAACATCGAATAATCACAACGTCAGCATGCGCCGTGTGCAGCGGCACATCATATTACACTGTAACCAGAGGACGACGACGACGTCTGGAGTGACGACGTCTGGCGAGGATTCCAGGAAAGTGGCGCAACAACATAGTTTACGTAGTGTCTTTCAGATTCAATAAAGAGAGGGAAATTAATTATTCCCGGTCAGTCTGTGTAGAGCCATCAAACCATCAATTTAATTTTTTAAAAAGTAACCTTCGAAAGCCCGGCGGCTAACTCATATATTCGTACAATTTACATAACCATTTTGAATGACCTTCCCCCAAAATTAACCCTCGACTTGTTTGTTTATTCCAAATGATCCAATATAACATTGTATTAACCAGCAAGTAGTTTTTTTTATTTCCTAAATCTTGGGCTTCTTTCGCAATTTTGAAAAAATCTTCAACCTCGCAAACCTTTCCAACTATTGTAAAGTCACAATCAGCATCCAGACAAAAAACTATCAAATTAATTTTCTAATTTTACAGATTTTGTGTAAAAAAAAGTGTAGTGAATTATTCAACACACTCTTTTTAAACTGAGAAAAAATATATCGAAATAGTAACCACCGTAACCGAACAGGCCTTATAGAGTTAAAATACTGCCACTTTCATAGTACTGAGAATATTTTTGAAGATTTTACTACCAAAACATTCTCATAAATTACCTAGCCATCGCCCAGACCAAGCACATTTTCCATATTTTGCTCCACAAACATCACCTCAAATAAATTCAAATCAATTCTTCAATTAATCAATTCGCCGGAAAACAACGCCTCCTCTCCCTTCCCGCTCTTGCGTTCACGTAAACGTCGCTCAAGAGATCTTGTTTGTGCCTCTTCACTGCATAAATCGTTTATTTTAACTCAGCTGATTTGAATTGAAGGCCCTCCCCCGCCACCGTACCTTACAAGTGTGTTTTATCTTCGGTTGGGCTTTCTGGAAGATGGTTCCACCCTGCTGCCTCCGAATATGCCAATTTCCAGCTTTTGCTCAGCAACGTCGAGAAAAAACAAAGCCACAACAAAAATCTCAAAGTCTGTCGACCAAAAATAACGAGCCACAAACCTTTTCCCCCATTCGGCATCCTGAAATATCAGCAAAAGTCTCTGCTTATTTTTTGCGTCGAATCTTTCGGGCGAATAAATTTGAGAATTAGTTCTTCCACTCACCTTCGTTTTTGAGCTGCTTCAGCACTTCGTTTGCTGAGGGAAGGAAATCAACTTTTTCGAAAAAAAGCAGCATCAAAACGGAACAACATCATCGGAAAGAAAAACAACGCCCGAAATTCAATCAATCCAGCAAAGGAAGAGGAAAAAAGACTAAAATCAAACTCTTCACCAATTTCGCTTAATTCAATTCAATCAAACGGAAAACAAAGGGAAACCGAAAATTTACGACTCGGAACACGGCAGCAGCAGCAGTAGAAGTTCGAGTCGAAGGAAAATAAAGTTTGAGTTTGGCGAAAATTTTCCATTGTTTCGGTCGAAAGGCAAAACTTACATTCGTTCATTGCGAATATAACTGACTGCGGTGTCTTCGCCCTCTTTTTTTGTTGATTTGGGGAGCACAAACTCTCTTCCCGAATTATTCTGGGTCTCGGTTTTTGGCGACGTCTTTCGGAAAGATAATTATGCTTAGGGTGGGTGTAAAATGCTGGAAAAAATTACATTGATAGGTAAAATTACTGAAGAAATTACTTTCAAAATTTGGTTTCAGGTTTAAATGAAATACCAAACATTTCATAAATAAAAAAAATAAAAAATGTTTGATCGTCAACAATTTGTTGCAAGAAATTTCTTGATATGGTCCCCTCAGCTTTTTAAAAAGTAAGTAAAATATTTTTAATTGAATCTTAGTCAACTTGAAAAGTTACATAAAAAGAACTTGACCAAAATTTGACAAGTTTATATTTTTTTTTTACTTTTTCAAAAACTTTTTTTCGTAAATTCGTAATGTTTTAAGTAAACCCCTTATGTTTATATTGCGATAATTGTCTGCTCTACAACATTTTAGAACATTCTTGTACTCTAAAAAATAACCCTGCAATGTTAGAAAAAAAACAAGGAATTTTTAAATGAAAAATTTGTTTACTAAATATCGAAAAGTACATCAAATTTCCATAAAAATATCATGCTCCAAAATAATTTACAGTCAAGTAACGGAAAATGGCAGAGTATTTAGATTTTTTTTTGTAATTTTTCGATGATAAATACGTTTTTTTTTTCGGAACATTGAGTACGCCGACAAATCGGGCATACAATTTTACATAAAAGTCCCTTTGACACCAAATTTCTATTTCATCACAGTTTCAGGCTGCAAAATATTGAGAAACACCCTCGGAAACACCTTTCTTTTCGCATGTTCACTAATGGAAGGGGTCGTACCGCCCCACCGTCAAGAGATATATAAAAAAAAGATTTGATTCGGATTCGTGATCAGGGACAAAAGTTACCCTCTAGAATATAGTTTCGAGTTCGTGTGAGTTGGTTCAAAAAATAATATAATATTTTATTTATTTTTTCAAAAATACCTACCAAAATTTTAAAAATTTGTAATCATGGTATCCAACCTTCCATCGGATGAGGAAGTAAAATGTCGGTCCCGGCCTTGGTTGTTAGGCCGTTAAGTCATTCCAGGTGTAGGAGTTGTCTCCATGCCATAAGTACAAACAACACACCAAACCAAGCCTACTCCGGTGGAATCGCTGGCGGCGGTTGGACTCGCAATCCAAAGGTCGTCAGTTCAAACACTGGGGTGGAAGGTTCCTTGGAGTAGAAAGAGGTTTGGGTGCTCTCCCCATTCAAGCCTTTGGACTCCTAGGTTCGAGCAGAAACTTGCAATAGAGACCACAAAAGACCCGGGGGTCGTTAATGTGGATGGTTTGTTTTTGTTGTTTGTTGTTTGTTTGTTTGTTTGTAATCATGGTATCAAAAGAAGCGAAATCATATTTGCTTTTTACTTCATTATTGTTTTTTTTAATATACTGAAATTTACACAAAATACTGTATTTTCAAATTTTTTATTATGGTTATCAAGCGAAATTTTGCAATTTTGCATACATACATTCAAATTTTATATTCAATTAGTATTTTCAATTAATTAAATTTTAGTATTTTTCGAAAAAATACGGCATTTTGATTAAATTCAAGTGTATTCAAAAAAAAGAAAATTTAAAAAAATGAAAAAGGCATACACAATTTCGCATTGATTGGTACTTATATTGAAAATAATATAGTATTTTGGAATAAAATATGGTATCATGTCTTGCGTTTAAATAATTTCCAAAAAACTCTAATAAAGTGATAATGCATAACCATCTGTTTCCATACAGTTCAGACTTGAATATTCGAAGCCTCGATTATCCGAAGTTTCGATTATCCGTAGGTTTTTATGGGACTTCAAATAATCGAAAGCACACGGTGGGTAAGAAGGGGATTATTATGCAACTTGCATGCACCTCGGAAATTCCTCCTGGAGGTTGTTGGGGAGACTATTCTGAGTCAGAAAAAATCGATTTCCAAAATATTCTGTCGGTGAAAACTGATTTTATCTCGATTTGAAGTTAAAAAACCTAATATTTCACCTAAAACCTCAAAAATACGTCTAAAATCTCGATCTAACTCTGGACAAAGATGTCAATTTTTATCCAAATATCAATTCTTACTTCCCAAAATATATTCCTGACATAGTACACCTTAAATCGGTCCATTACTTGAGTCCCAGCGTCATGAGAATGTGTAAAAAAGTGTTTTTTCTTTAAAAATATTTTCAAATTGGTCTGGTAAATAAACTGTCATGTCTGAATTCCAAAACTAACGTTGTAGCATTGTTGCAAACAAAATGAAGAACAATTTTGCAGAAAAAAGAATGAAATTTTATCCATTTTCAGTAACGTTATGACCATTTTAGTTGGAAAATTGTTGCCAATTTTCGAAATTCTTCGATATTTAACTCATTCCTGTTATTAACAGCTACTACGATCATACTCAGTAGGATGTAACAAAAATTACTTTTTGGCGGGCATTCAGGGGCTGGTTCCGGTGGGCATACTGAGCTCAAATCTCAAATATGAGCTTGATTGAACTTAATTGGAGCTGTCGCTTTGCATTTTAATTTTAAATGAGATTTTACCAGTAAAAAACAAGGTTTTTCAAAAATGTAGATTTTTAGGCACATTGGCCACTAAAGCGTTTATCTTCAACATCATTGGCATGTAGGACAGATCCTTGCGCATGTTTTGGTATAATAACATTGAAGTTTTGAGCAAAATGAAATGGCGCGTCGCCTATCTTATCTGCTGAGCTGTTTTTTTGAAAAAAAAATCAAGACATTGAAGGCCTAAGCTCCAGAGTGCTTCAATTCAATGTTATATATACCAAAACATGCGCAAGGATCTGTCCTACATGCCAATGATGTTGAAGATAAACGCTTTAGTGGCCAATGTGCCTAAAAATCTACATTTTTGAAAAACCTTGTTTTTTACTGGTAAAATCTCATTTAAAATTAAAATGCAAAGCGACAGCTCCAATTAAGTTCAATCAAGCTCATATTTGAGATTTGAGCTCAGTATGCCCACCGGAACCAGCCCCTGAATGCCCGCCAAAAAGTAATTTTTGTTACATCCTACTGAGTATGATCGTAGTAGCTGTTAATAACAGGAATGAGTTAAATATCGAAGAATTTCGAAAATTGGCAACAATTTTCCCACTAAAATGGTCATAACGTTACTGAAAATGGATAAAATTTCATTCTTTTTTCTGCAAAATTGTTCTTCATTTTGTTTGCAACAATGCTACAACGTTAGTTTTGGAATTCAGACATGACAGTTTATTTACCAGACCAATTTGAAAATATTTTTAAAGAAAAAACACTATTTTACACATTCTCATGACGCTGGGACTCAAGTAATGGACCGATTTATGGTGTACTATGTCAGGAATATATTTTGGGAAGTAAGAATTGATATTTGGGTGAAAATTGACATCTTTGTCCAGAGTTAGACCGAGATTTTAGACGTATTTTTGAGGTTTTAGGTGATATATTAGGTTTTTTAACTTCAAATCGAAATAAAATCAGTTTTCACCGACATAATATTTTGGAAATCGATTTTTTCTGACTCAGACAACAACCTCCAGGAGGAATTTCCGAGGTGCATGCAAGTTGCATAATAATCCCCTTCTTACCCACCGTGAAGCAAGTTTTAAAAACCGTATTTTTTTATTTTCTTATTTTTAACATCAAATTCGAGTTCGGCGATCCCATTGTAGTCAAATTTAAATAGTTGTTTTCCTATTAAATGATAAACTGCATTTTTTTCAAAAATTGATCGCAGCCATTTTGGTCGCCATCTTTAATTTGAAATCATTTTAGCTTAGTTTACCGGTCATACTTAAACTCGTCATCGTCACAATATAATCGAATCTGGACTGTTTTACCTTTTTTTTTAATTTGAGCAATTAAAAAATACGGTTATTTCTAAATATTTTATTCTTGCAAAAAAAAAATTAATTAAGTCAAAATGCACAACAAATTTCGGTTTGTTTGATACCCATTCTGATGAAAATTTTGAAACTTTTGAAAAATACGGTATTTTGTGATCAATTTTGAGTATTTATATTTTGAAACTTACTACATAATAAGATTATCACCGATAGTATAATCGAACTAACGATAACGTTATTGTTGTCGTTATCTTTATCGTTATCGAAACTCGTAATTTTATCGGTAAAATCCTTGCTTAAAAAGCCAAGTTTGATCCATGTTTTCCCTTCAAGTACATTCATTTGCCCTTCTCAAAACAAAAAAACTCTGGTAAAAAGTTATCAATTTGGATTTTGTATGATGTTATGATAAATATGTTTTCTAATCTAATCTAATCAGACCCTAGCGCAGCCAATCTTTCGAAGGGATCCTGGAGAGTGCCTTAGGTTAGATGACGCCTAGCACTCTTCTTGTCATTTATTAACATTTGTAGTGCGCCATTGCATTAGAATGCATTGAAACATCACAAGCGTTAAAGCGGCCAGGCCTACTGCGTAAAGCCGTATCGCAGAGATGACTCGTAATTGGGTTGAGTTTGAGCACTGAGTGTTCGAACAACAACACAATTCTGAATCGACAGGGAGGAAGAAGCGTGGGGACACACCACCATACGCTCCGAGATTTTGGTTGTATTCGTTGGGAGCACCATGCTAAGAAGGTTTGGTACTCCGGGACCCTCTGGGATGGGACATTGTATTTCCACAAATGTCCTGGACACTATTTGCCATGGTTATAGCGCCACAACTCGCTCTCTGTAACAGTATTCCTAATTCCAGTCCACGCTCACCAAGTCGTCATGGCCTAGTGGATAGCATTTTTGCTTACCAATCCAAAGGACGGAGGATCGAACCCCGCCTCGAACGACTTTGATTTTTCGTTCATATTCATCATTTCAAATTTATGTGTACTTAACTTTCTCGTTGGGAGCAGATGAGAATCGAACCCAGAACCATTCGCTTACAAAGCGAACACCTTAACCAGTCAGCCACGGCCGCTTCCTATGATGTTCTGATAAATATGTTTTATACAAAAAAAAGTTCATCGTTATCCATTACTTTGAGACCACCCCAAACACCCTCAGCAAGCAACTTTCTTCCCCCCGTGACTCACATCTGATTGGATGGTTTCCCTTCCATTTTTGGCAAACGTCGCCGGTCTGCGTTGAAGCGAATCGAAACAATCAAAATTTGTGTATTTATTTTAAATTTGCATAACATTGAATTACTTATGCGGTGAGCGCTGGTGGTGCAGTTTGTCGTTCTCCCGAGTCCCCCAATCCCGACTAATGAAATCTCTCTTCTCCACTTGGTGCAGATTTCTCGTTCTCTTTTGCGATCTTCCCATGTTGATCGGTTGACTCCGCAAGTGGTGTTCGTGTGCTCTGCTGCTGCTTGTGGTGGTGGTGGCACGAACGACGTGTCATCCTCACAATGTGATTGATTTATGGTCGCAAGGTGACCGACAATGACGACGTGGGTGATGCTCACGATGCAGCTGCAGGTCTTCACAAAAAATATCTGAAAAATTAAATTTGTTTGAAGTTAAGTTGTTCAAAAAATGGATTTGAAGATTATAATTTTTAAGCGTTTTTTCCCAATATTGAAACAATATATGAAACATTGTATAACAATATTGAATGTTTGGCCGTTTTGAAATGTTTGGTTGATTTTCAAAAAATATAATATTGTTTTCGACCAGATCGGAAAATTTCACGAATGTTTCAAGTTTTAACATTGAAAATCGGAACATTATAGTTGCTGGGATATCGACGTTCAAAAATGGTGGGTTGTTTGGGTGAGACTTAGAAAGCTTAAATTTTCCTGTTTTTAAATTTTTGCATGGGAATATCTTAAAAAAAATCTATTTCATAGAGAACTGGAATATCCCAAAATGAGCAAGCAAAAAATTTGCCAAAGAAAAATTTCGACACCAACATAAGCCATCTAATGATAATCCATAAGCTCGTTAGAACCGTTTAGTTCGCGTTTGATCTGCTAGTTAGGTGCAACTTTCACTTCACATCCAGAGCAGCTGCTTTCCATCTCGTTAGTTGAGCTTTTCGGAAAGCTGTTCCCAGACCCCTCCCCCCGCTCTATCACTACTGCTCGTTTCCGTTTTCCGTCCCAAGTGTCCAATAATTATTTTGCATCAGAATTTCTTCGACCGTGACATCAAAGTGATGCTCCGTGATCGTAAAAATCTTCGCCCAAAGGCACAGCACGATAAGGAAGCCAGTAAACTCTCCAATCGTAAATTTCTACCACAAACACGAACGACGAGCCTCTCTTCTGCTGTCAGTACGTCAGTCTGCTACACTACACTGCACAGTGGGCGAAATGGAACCCAAAATCGGACTTAATTGAACGCGGCTGGTTCCCTGGTATGAAAAATAGTGTTTCTCATGTAAAAAAATCCGGGGAATCGAATGGTGATGGTTTCATCCACCGCACGAAACGGCAAAGGGTCCATTTTGCCCCAATTCCCCATTTTATAACATTTTTCTTGAAAATTGGTCTGTATTTAGAGCGGAGGCTTTATGCGGCCATCAAAATGCACTTAACTTATGTGAAAATGTCCCAGGAATCTAGTAAAATAACCACTTGCACCGCAAAATCATCTAGGGTCCATTTAACCCCAATTCCGCTATAAAGCATTTTTGGCCATTTTCAAATGTTAGGTCAGATTTTAAAATCTGAAAATATTTTTATCGTAAAGATCAGACAATTTTACATAAGAATGACGATTTGCATTTGATAGTTTGACACATTTATGCTGATAAAAATAAAAAAAATTGCAAAAGGCAGTTTATTCTGCGTTTGGGAAAATTGGCTTGAAACTGATTCTTCAATCTTTTTATTTAATTTAATTTCTATATCAACATAAATGTATCAAACTAACAAGTGCAAATCGTCATCCTTATGTAAAATTGTCTGATCTTTACGATAAAAATATTTTCAGATTTTTAAAATCTGACCTAACATTTGAAAAGGGCCAAAAATGCTTTTACAGCGGAATTGGGGTTAAATGGACCCTAGATGATTTTTGCGGTGCAAGTGGTTATTTTTACTGGATTCCTGGAACATTTTCACATAAGTTAAGTGCATTTTGGATGGCCGCATAAAGCCTCCGCTCTAAATACAGACCAATTTTCAAGAAAAAATGTTAAAAAATAGGGAATTGGGGCAAAATGGACCCTTTGCCGTTTTGTGCGGTGGATGAAACCATCATCAATCGATTCCTTGGATTTTTTTACATAAGAAACACTATTTTTCATACCAGGGAACCAGCCGCGTTCAATTAAGTCCGATTTTGGGTTCCATTTCGCCCACTGTGCACTGGCTCACACACATTCGCTCATCGATCGATGGACCAAAGCAGGATGAGCCCCCTTTTTTTGCATAACTATGCAACGACGTTCGGTTTGTGTCATCGCACCGACCACTTCTTCGCGTCTGAGAGGGCACACACACACTTCAGGAAGGCAAACGTGATGGTTTTCTCGTTTGGGTGGTAGGGTTATGTGGCGTTTAATCGTATTTTTTAGAATCATTTATGTTGTTGAGATTTCAAATGATTTTGCAAAACGATTTTATTTTGGCCGCTGCAAATATTTTTTTTGTTTTATGACTCTGCCCATAGCCAAAAAAAAAATTGTCTATTTTTCTAAAATTCATAACGCGGTGGCAGAGTTTATGACCAAACTTTTCTATGGCTCAAAAGTTGCAACATATTAAAAAATCTCGGAAATATTTTTTCAATCAATGAAAATAGGAGTCAAATCAACTGAAAACAATGTAAAACGCATTTTTCTGCATTGATGATTGTATTTAGCTTGTTTGGGCTAGATTAAAAATATTATGATTTTTTATGAAATTCCAATGTACAGCACCGCAAAATCTTTTATTTTCGCAAAAAAAAAAAAAAATTCGTCAAGACATAGGTATTTTGAAAACTAATGATTGCAAAACAACTGGACAGGTGTAAAATGCATCTTTAAGCACTTGTTTCATTAAAATGTTAAGACCGTGGCTCGGAAATTCAATTATAATATTTTTTTTTATTCCAAAATGCTGAAAATATTTTTTTTATGTATGATCAGAGTATTTTTCAAACGTTACACTTTTTCACTGAAAATACGACCATACGGATCTAAGATCATTTTTTTAATTGTCCTGGAAAATAAAGGCAGTTGGGTTGAGAATTAGAAAACTTCTTTTTCGGCAACCAGAGGATAAAATTTCTCTAGAGCAATTTTATTGGATTTGGTCTAAAATACTTGATAAAATATTTCTAGGAAAAAACAATAATAGAAAAAAAAATCACTTTCAATTTCTAATGACCATTATTCTTAGCTTTATCTTGAAAACGGTATACTTAAAAAAATGTGTTAAGGTGCAATTCCATGTCAAATAGGGAATCGGTTGTACCCAACCCTCTCCGATTTCAATGAAACTTTGTAAACATGTTATCTTAGGCCTATAAAAGCCATTTTTGTGTATATGGAGCCAGTTACACTCGATAATGACATTTGAGAAGGGCGTAAGTGTTTTAAATATTTTTGTGTTTCGTAATTTAAATATTGCTGTATCTCGAAGCCGTAGCATCGTATCAAAAAGTGGTCAAAGACAAACTTGTAGGAAATTTGATGGGCTTTCCGGAAAAATACACTGAAAGAAAAAAACACTCCACTTTTATGAGATTTTTTTTATTTTTAAGTTTAAAAGTCAAATTTAAAGGTGAGCCCACGATTTTTTTTCTTTCAAAATTTTTGTGAAAACAGCCTAAGATGTTACAAAGAGACTCACGAAAAATGCAGGATGAAGCGACTCACCTTAAAAATACAAAAATCATTTACTGAAACTGTTTTTTTTTTCAAAAGTGCTCTAAACGTCAACATTTTCAAAAACCGAATACGAAAGTCGATTTTCCAGACAATTTTACATAAAAGTCTCCATATTGACCATTGTCCTAAGTCCAATCCTTGTGAAGTTACAGCGGTTTTAAAAATAAAAATGTTGAAAAATATGGTTTTTGGCAATTTCTATATAACAGACTTGATTTTTCAGTCTTGAAAATATGTTTAACGGAAAGCTCGTCAAATTTCCCATAAGTAAGTGTTTCACCACATTTCAATTGGATGCCTAACCATTTTTTGAAATGTATTTACATGTTATGTTTGAAATCTTTCCATATTCATAATTTTTGATGAATTTATTACTCTAAAAAGTCCAAATCATAACCTACAATTAAGCCAAAAATCGTCCATAAGTCTCAAATTATTTTATAATCACACATCAATTTTGTATGACCATGGACAAAATTTCATCCAGATCAAAAAAATAAAAATACAAAACAAAAGTCAATAAACAAAATCGTAGAAAATAACTAAGCAAATTAATTTGAATGTTCCATTATGGAATTAAAAAAACGATTTTTTAAAGGGGTAATTCTCTACCAACTCACACGAAATCGGGAAAAGTTGCCCCAACCCCTCTTCGATTTGCGTGAAACTTTGTCTTAAGGGGTAACTTTGGCCCTGATCACGACTCCGAGGTACGTTTTTTGATATCTCGTGATGGAGGGGCGGTACGACCCCTTCCATTTTTGAACATGCGAAAAAAGAGGTGTTTTTCAATAATTTGCAGCCTGAAACGGTGATGAGATAGAAATTTGGTGTCAAAGGGACTTTTATGTAAAATTAGACGCCTGATTTGATGGCGTACTCAGAATTCCGAAAAAAACGTATTTTTCATCGAAAAAACACTAAAAAAGTTTTTAAAAATTCTCCCATTTTCTGTTACTCGACTGTGAATAATTTTGAACATGTCATTTTATGGGAAATTTAATATTCTTTTTAAATCTACATTGACCCAGAAGGGTAATTTTTTCATTCAGAACATTTTTTTTCATTTTAAAATTTTGTGTTTTTTTCTAACTTTGCTGGGTTATTTATTAGAGTGTAACAATGTTCTAAAAAGTTGTATAACAGACGATTACAAAAATTTTGATCTATAGACATCTGGGGCTTGCTTATAAACATCACGAGTTATCGCGATTTTACGAAAAAAAGTTTTGAAAAAATTACTTTTTGCGTTTCTCTTTGTTTCGTCGTCCGTGTCTGTCGCGGGTGACCATGAACGGCCATGATCGATTACGACCAACTTTTTCAAAACTTTTTTTTCGTAAAATCGCGATAACTCGTGATGTTTATAAGCAAATCCCTTAAGTCTATATATTTTTGTAATTTTTTAATTGTCTGCAATACAACTTTGTTGAACATTGAACATAACCCTGCAAAGTTAGAAAAAACACGAAATTTTAAATTGAAATTTTTTGTTCTAAATGAAAAAATGACCCTTCTGGGTTAATGTAAATTCGAAAAGTACATTAAATTTCCCATAAAATGATTTGTTCCAAAACTTTTTACAGTCGAGTAACGGAAAATGGGAGAATTTTTTAAACTTTTTAGTGTTTTTTTCAATGAAAAAAACTTTTTGTTCGGAATTCTGAGTACGCCATCAAATCGAACGTATAATTTTACATAAAAGTCCCTTTGACACCAAATTTCTATCTCATCACCGTTTCAGGCTGCAAATTATTGAAAAACACCTCTTTTTTCACATGTTCAAAAATGGAAGGGGTCGTACCACCCCTCCGTCACGAGATATCAAAAATGGACCTCGGAGTCGTGATCAGGGACAAAAGTTACCCCTTTGGACAAAGTTTCACGCAAATCGAAGAGGGTTCGGGGCAATTGCTGTGTGAGTTGGCGGAGAATTACCCAAAGGTCATTACAATTTGGTTTGAAAGATTTATCTTAAAAGTTGTTTAATACAGTTAAGACTCGATTATCCGAAGGCCTTAGAAAAATTTCACTACGGATAATTGGAACTTCGGATAATCGAATCACGAACAAATATTTGTTTTTGCAATTCCGCTGTGAAACTGTCATTTTTTTCCTGTCCTTCTGGAGATACAAACGGGCTACTTTTCCTACCAAAAATAACTGAATGGAAAACTAATACCTTTCAATACCAGGGGTGGGGAAGAGTTGTCCTGAAAAGATGAACTTTGCAACACAAGTATCCAAAAATAACACTTTTCAATATTTTTTCGGTAAACCTCGTTGGATAAATGTTGGATAAAACACGAAATGTGTTGAAACAATCTTCTTTTTGCAACTTGTTGCATAAACAAATATTTCGTTGTCTTATTTTTGATTGTTGAGCTTTAGTATGACCCTTAAACGACTTTAAAGTGATTTAGAATTTTTAAATCTAAGATGACGGCCAATATGGTGATGATGAAATATTGAAAAAGCTCATTTTTTTTTTATTTTACAGGCAATCGACCATTCAAATTTGGCTAGAATGGGGTCGCAGAACTCGAATTTAATTTTTAATGTTAGAAAATAAAAAACATAAAAAAAATTGTTCGTGATTTAATTATCCCAAGTCCCATACAAACCTTCGAATAATCGAACTTTGGATAAACGAAACTCCAGATAATTGAGTCTTCGGATAATCGAGTCTGGACTGTTTATTATAATATTATAATATATAATACATAATATTAAAATTTGAAGTAGCATTTCAATGACAAATCTACCAGTTATTTCTATTTCTGTTCTCAAAATAAGGCAATGAACAAAACTCATTTACGCAAATGTGTGAAATATTGAAAGCGCAAAAAAAAATCCAAACCAAAAGTAAGTCCCCGTACCCCACATCCACCGGTAGCAGCGCAGGGATCAAAACGAGTCCCCAGCCCTCGCAGCTTCCTCTCGTCATCAGGCCAAGTGCGTCAACCCTGCACCGCGAGAGTTACCTTGGCTCCAGCCAACCCCCTGCCCTCAAAAACCAAGCCCAAGTCAGCATCGCTCAAAACGTCGACGAAACAAACCGCACC